>NW_006921983.1:1041518-1063577 GCF_000298275.1 Orycteropus afer afer | reverse complement strand
GAATGCTGAAAGTACCATGGACTGCTAAAAGAACTAACAGATCTGTCCTGGAGGAAGTGCAGCCAAAATGCTCCATGGAAGCGAGAATGGCCAGACTTCGTCTCACCTATTTTGGTCATGTTGTCAGAAGGGACCATTCCTTGGGGAAGGATGTCATGCTTGGTAGGGTGGAGGATCAACAAAATAGGGGGAGGCCTTCAACAAGATGGATTGATACAGTGGCTGAGATGATGGGCTCAAGTATAGCAGGGATCATGGAGCTGGCGTGGGATTGGGCAGTGTTTCATTCTGCTGTGCATGTGGTCGCTATGAGTCAGAAATGACTCAACGGCACCTAACAACAACAACAACATTCATGGAGAATCCAACGGCCAATATTTTGGTTAGTAGCCATGTGCTTACCCATTTGCACCACCCAGGAACTCTGTAAGTTGGAATTGACTAGAAGATAACTTTTTTTTTTTTTTAATGTAATGGTTCCTAAGAAGAATTTATGCCTTTGAATTGTGGTGTTTGTGAAGAATACTAAAAATACCATGGAGTGCTAGAAGAATGAACAAATCTGTTCATTCTCCTTAGAAAGTGAGAAATCTCCTTAGAAGTGAGAAGGCCAGACTTCATCTCACAATTTTGGTTCATGTTAATAGAAGGGACCAATGCCTGGAGAAGGATATCATTCTTGGTAAAGTAGAAAGGTCAGGGAAAAAGGGGAAGATCATCAATGAGATGGATTGACACATGGCTGCAATGACTCAAGCATAGCAAGTATTTTGAGAATGGTGCAGGAGTGGGCTGTGCTTCGTTCTGTTGTACATAGGGTCACTATGAGTCTGAGCTGACTCAACAGCACCTAACAACAATATACCTCACTACTTAATGACCTTCAAGCTGTCCAAAACTAATGAATAATCTACATTCTAATGATAACTCATCCAGCCTTCCATCATGGCATCTGGATCACTTCACTGGTGTCACTTACATCTTTGACTCCCTTTCAGACTGTCACCCTGTTGAGGTGAGGGGCTGCATCTTCTTTGCTGTTTTCCTTGTTTGACATTTATCACAACCTCTCTTTCAATATGTTGTTCTTAGCTCAGGGAACCCAGAGCTGAAGAAGACTTGACCCCTGCTCCCACAGGCCATTGTTGTCTTGGGGATGTTTGGTTAATTGATTAGTCTATTAGTCTATCCTGGATATAGGCGGTCCCCAACTTATGACATATTTGAGTTATGACGATCTGCACTTATGACCATCAGTATATTTGGAACATTGCATCTTCCTGGCAGGAAGTTATGGAAAAATGGATGTAGGGGATATGAAAAAAAAAATTTATGTGAATTAATAGATTAGGACTTAATTGGTTTTGAAGAAGAAAGAATCAGTAAGGAAAATAGAGGAGAAATATTGTCAAAGCAATTGAACAATGAAATGATTAGTTGAATTTTTTCTAAACTAAATAAGGGGTTTCAATTGCTTGAAAACATGGGCCCAAACACTGCTCAGTTTGCTAAAATCATTAAGCAGATTTAGGAATCAGTGAGATGTTACCAGGAAATATATGAAGGAAAAAAAAAAAAAAAAAAGGACCATACAGACAACACTCACTAATTTTCTGACTAGAACACCATCCCTATTCCCAAGAATAATCCATATGTTTCAGAACCTTCCACAGGTGAAGTTATTACATCAGTTGACAAAATGCCAATGTTGTCCAACTCTTCTTAATTCTCAGAAAAAATTTTTATGATTTGTGTATTTTTTAATAATTCTTTATGTAAGTATGTATCTGTAAGTTTATATGTAATGTTTCAAACCCCAAAAACAAATAAAAATTAGATTTATAAAGATACTGATAATAAATGGAATAATAAGGAAAAATTTTTTAAAAGTCTTTAATTTATATCAGAACCAACTTACAACAGAGTTGTCAGAAGGAACTCCATGGTAAGTCGGAGACTACCTGTCTCTGTTCTTTTTTCTAAAGAGACAATCCTATGATGGAATCAGAAGCAAACACAAAATAATCTTTACTAGTCAGCATAATGGGAGCTCTGGTGGCATAGTGCCTAAGGCATTTGACTGCTAATCAGAAGACTGGCAGTTCAAACCCACCAGCCACTCCTCCAAAGGCAGGTTGGGTAATCTACTTCCATAGTGATACCACCTCGGAAATCCAAAGATGAGTTGCTATGAGTTGGATCCAACTCGATGGCAGTGGGTTCAGTTTTTTTGGTTTTTAGTCAGCATAATAACAGAACGTTCTGCATTTGGAGAGAGAAGAGCTGGAAGGGGGTAGGAAAGAAGGATTAAAATTTCTCCTCTAATAATTTATTTGGGAAGAGGTGATTTATGGTGCCTGTAATCAGCAAGGCACTTAGAAGCTCAGGCTTCAGGCCATGCCAAGCTCTTTAAAGCTGAGGTGCCTTGCTGAAAAGAAATTATGAGTCTGAGTTAATCAAAGCCAAGGAGTCAGGGTTTCTTCCTGAAGCCACAGCCCAGTCCTGTAGCCAGTAGGACTGGCCCTGAAGGAAACCCCTCATCCCACCTTGCTGAGCTGAGGCAGAACTTTGACATCTAAAACTGTATAAGAAACAAATGTATCTAACTTTGGTGGAGATCATAGTATGAGTTTTATTTGTCTCTAGAGAACCATCTTCACTGTAGCAGAGTAGAACTTCAATAATTAACTATAGAAGGAAGGAAGGAAGGAGGGGGGGAAGAAAGGAGGGAGAAGAGGAAAAAAGGAAGGAAAGGGGGATAGATAGAACTGAAAAACAGACATATAACTTGTATAGATTCCAATGAGGAAGGCTCATGTGGACCCTAACTCATTAATAAATGGCTAATTAAATTCATTGTTATCAGAATCAGTTCAACTCATGGAGATCCCATGTGTGCCAGAATAGAATTGCCCTCTATAGGGTTTTCTTGGTTGTAATCTTTAGCAAAGCAAATTGCCAGTATTTTCTTCTGTTGTACCACTGGATGGGTTCAAACCGCCAATCTCTAGTTTGGTAGTTGAACACATACTGTTTGCACTGCCCAAGGACTTCAAATGGCTAGTTAAATGTTCTATTATCTGCTTAAGAAACAGAGCAAGTTGAGAGCACATTGTTTTAAGTTCACATGTAAAATGATGCCAAATCCCCCCCCCCCAATGCCACCCCAATGAACTTTTCTCCAACAAAGACAAAACCTCCAACAAAAACAAAACTCCCCCTCTTAACTGCCCTCCTATGTGGGACTTGGGTGATCAGCATTCATCAAGTTCATAGGAGTTCCTCAGGTTCCACTGTCACCCACCTTGTTCCATGTTGTGGCCAATTGTTCTGTGGAAAGCTGTCTTAGCTCTTGGCAACAAGAACAAGGAAATGCTTTTCCTCCAACAATCAAGTCCATATATAGTATATATATATATATATATACATATTCAATACATGTAAATTTATAACATACATTTACATATTTACAAATATGGTGCAAACAGTTAATATGTTCAACTGATAGCTGAAAGATTAGAGGTTTGAGTGCACCCAGGAGCTCCTCAGAAGAAAGGCCTAGTGATCTACTTCCAAAAAATCAGCCATTGAAAATCCTAAGGAGCATAGTTCTATTCTGATACACACAGGATTGCTGTGAGTCAGAGTTGACTTGACAGAAACTGGTTTGTTTTATATGGGTATTTGTGCATGTGTGAGTGTGTGACAAATGCTCTCTAGATTAAAAAGTTGACTCTGATTTAAGTAATTTTAGTTTTAGAAGGGTTGGCTCCATTTCAGAGGATGCAAAGAATGGGAGATACTTGTGCTTGGGAGTAGCTATGTTGTAAAAATTGAAATTAAGTAGTAAAAAGACAGCCAATTCAACTTATTATATAACATAATTTAACTGTCTTTTTAAAAGCATACTCAAAAGCATATATCAAAATGAGACTTGGCCCCTATGGTAGCCATTTTTGGAGACTATACCAGGGAGCTCTGGTAGCATAGGGCCTAAAGGCACTTGACTGATAATCAGAAGGCTGGTGGTTCAAACCCACCAACCACTCCTCAGAAGGAAGGTTGGGCAATCTATTTCCGTAGTGATACTGCCTTGGAAACCCAAGGAGAGGTAGCTATGAGTCAGGTCCAACTTGATGGCACATAACAATAAAAACACTTATTCCATATTTGCAAACTTTAAGACTTATCTACTATAATAACCCTCAGAGAAAGGGGACATTTGGACCTGGCTTTGAATCCCAGCTCTACCACCCACCATTTCTTTGCCTTTGCCTTTGCCTTTGCCTTTGCCTTTGCCTTTACCTTTGCCTTTGCCAAGAAGCTTAGTTGTTTACACTTTAGTTTGCCCTTGTGTAGGATAGGAGACAACCACACCAACTTCCCAGGATGCTGAGAGGAATAGTGCCTGAACCACAGTAAGCCCTCCCCAAACATCAGCAACTATTATTTCAAGGAGGGCAAATCTCCATCCTCTAAGTGTAAATCTAGTTTTCAAACAGCATGTAAAAGGATTTAAGTGGCTTGATTAATAAAATGAGTGGTGAGATTGAGCAAAATTATTAAGTAGTGAGACTGATGTTCTTTTGTGTCTGGCTCTGGAGTGACCCAGTTTCCTGAAAGTTGTCCTTAGGATATTTCATATCAACATTGCCATCTGAGTTCATCACATAAGTCTCTAGTGCACACCTGGATCGATGAGCTTTTGAAAACACAGATGTTCTGGCTTCACACCAGACCTCCTGGATCTAGCGTAGGACCCAGAATCCAGACAGATAGAAATCTGCCAGAGTGCAGACAGTCTCCTTCCTCCCTGTCACCAAAGTATCTCCACTTCTCCCCATCAGACTATGTGGAGCCTCTCTGGATGTCTTCTCTTCTTTAAGGAAATAATTATAGGAAGGTTATCCTCTATGAGAATTCAGGAGTCAAGAGATTTTGGAAAGGTGTTGGGGACAAGAAGGAGAAAGAGTGACAGATATAGTGATTTGCCTAGCTTTCTCACTGGAACAGGGTCATGAACAGCTTCCTCTAGGCTAAGGCTGCTGCCAAACAGGACACCAGTGCTTTCTGGCTCAGCATGAGCAAGAGCTATCAACACTTCTTAGCATCCTTCCAGTCACACTGTGTGCTTCCACACCCAGCATGTGGATCAAGTCAGCACTTTGGCTCCTTAATAAGGCAGAAGTGGTATAAAACCACTGCATTAAACAAGCAAATCTCTCTTAGACACATTCAGTAAATATGAAAATATCTACCTTCTGGAACTTCTGGATTGTAAAAAAAAAAAAAAGAAAAAAATCCAAAAAACCTAGGGACCTTCAAAATAAATATAAATAGTCCTCTGGTGGAGAGCAGTAAAGAGGAATGAGGAGGCCTGGAGATAAGAGGACATAGATTGGGGAGTGGGGTGGGTGGATGGATGGATGGATGGACAGATAGACAGAGAGAGAGACAGGCAGATAGATTGATAGATATAGAAAGAGAGAGAGAGATGAGAGAATGGGATCTTGCATGGGTTAATGATGACAATGTGCTAAGAATTCAAGAGTATGATTAATTCAAGTTATGTATCTGAGGTCCAAAATCAACAACATAAAAAAATATTAATTCCTGCCAGAAAATGAGAAACTTGCTATAATCTAGTGTGGCAAAAAAAAAGAAAAGAAAGCAATAGAAATTAGGCAAAAAAGAAAAAAGGAAAGGAAAAGTCAGGGAGTCTGGAAAGCAGGAATTCTAGTCTGCTTTGCCTTACCAAACAATGTGATCTTGGGTGACCTTTCATCATCCTGTGCCTCCATTTCCCCATCTGCCCAGAAGAAGTAATGCCAGCCCTATGAGGGTCCAAACCTTACCCGTCTTCTGACTGCAAGAGGTCACAAAAGGTGACAAATCATAGTAGCTCAAGCTCCTACCAGGCTTCATGTCAGAAATGTATTCCCTTAAACAACACCACAGTAGTTTCCTTAGACTCAGAGTGTTCTTTATATAAGCCCACAAGTGTGATGCAGCCCCTTCCCTGCTTCCTTTTCTGTTCCTGCTCCATCACTGCTGGCTCTTCCATTGGCCTTTGCCCTTCCGAGAATGCAGTGATCCCTTTAAGGCTACCAATTCTGTCCCTGGGGTTCCTGTGCCAGTTTGTTCCTCAAGCCCTGTGGTGCAGTAAATTATCTGGTATGGCTTTTCTAGCCATAAGTCTTTGTGAACTCCCTGGTGGAATTTGCCATGAGCGTCTGAGTAGCTTCTGATTGTTAAAGTTATACCTGGGGTATTTCTGTTGAGAATGGCATGAAGCAACCTTCTGAGAAGTTGTCTCTCTCTCTCTCTCTCTCAGGTGTATAAAATTCTGATGTTGGGATTGGTTAGTTTGGCCACTCTGCCAGGCTCAAAAAGGAGCCCTCCTATAGTCAGAAAGAGTCTCTCTGACTGCTGGCTGAGAAAGACGTCCTGCTGAGAGAAACATGCTGAGAGACATGCGCTGCTGAGAAAGACACCAAGAGACACACATTGCTGAGAGAGAGACATGAGAAACACACACTGCTGAGAGAGAGACTGAGAGAGACTGTTGGCTGAGAGACAGCAGGCTGAGAGAGACTGAGCATTGTTCCTGAACTTGAATTGTAGCCTGTTACTTCCCTAATAAACCCCATAATCTGTGAGTTCTGTGTGGCCACTGCAGCGAATTATTTAACCCAGCAGAGAAGTGGTGGGTGCTGCAGGAGGAATGGTTGGTGTGAGGGTTGGTGAAAGGACTGGAGGAAGACAGCGTGTCTGGCCTCACAGGATAGGCCTTAGGCTATTGATGGTGATTTTGTCTTCCTCTTGTGGGGTTAGAGGAGGTCAGAAGATGCAGCCTCCCTGCCCTTTGACAGGCCCCAAAGCAGAAACACTTTGTTTCCAGAATTTCACTGCATGACTAAGGGAAACCAGTTCTGCTGGAGAAACCCTCAATCCTCTAAGGGTAGATACCCTAACACAGTCGAGAAGCCAATTGAGTCCATCAGCATGCTACCAACTCTATCTTCTCTGTACTCCCCTCTCTTCCTCCACCCAATAGGGTTGGCTGCATTGCTCATGACAACATGATTGCCCAGGATCAAATTATTATTGTAAGATAAAAGTCATCATACACACCAATGACTGCAAATAATTTTCAGATTGAAAGGGGGAAAATAGAGGGAAATAGAGATAGAGGCATGTTTTTTTTTCCTCTTTCACTAATAGTGAGTCCCTGGGTGGTATAAATGGTTAATGAGCTCAGCTGCTAGATGAAAGGTTGGAGGTTCAAGTCCACCCAGAGACATCTTGGAAAAAAAGCTTTTCTATCTACTTCAGAAAATTCAGTCATTGAAAACCCTATGGAGAAAACAACCAATGCTGACAAGGAGAGATTGGGACTCTCATACACTGCTGGTAGGACAGTAAAATGGTATAACCACTGTGGAAAGCAGTATGGCGATTCTTTAAAAATTTGGAATTAGAATTAGAAATACCATTTGATCTAATTCCATTCCTAAGTATATATCCTAAAGAAGCGAGATATATGCAAACCTAAAGAACAGATATATGCAAACCCATGTTCATTGCAGCACTATTTACAACAGCCAAAAGATGGAAACAGCCTAGGTGTCCATCAGCTGAAGAATGGATAACGAAATTATGGTACACACACATAATGGAATACTATGTAGCCCTAAGGAATAACGTAGAATCCACAAAACACCACATAATATGGATGAACATGAAGGATATTATGCTGAGTGAAATAAGTCAATCACAGAAGAACAAATATTGTATTAGTCTATTACTGTAAAAAGTCAAGGAAAGGTTTATATATGGAAGGAAATTTTCTTTGTTGGTTACTAGGGGTGGGAAGGAAGTGGAAGGGAGGGAATACTGTTAGATAGGTAGAGACAAGTATTGAGTAGGGTGAAGAGAAGAGCAATACACCAAATGTGAGTGATCAACATGGTGGCATTGAGGAAGAGGAAGACAGAGAGGTACACGGGAGGTACAGACAACAAAGATGAACCCTTTTGCACATCCAGTACTGCATTGTCAGTGAAGGCAAACATTGATATATAGGTGGAGAGATGAGTGGAGAGGCTGAACTGTTAGGTATGTCTTTGCAGCGGGGAGTTAACCCAGACCATACAAGTGCATTTGTATTTTCTGTAAGAATTCCCAGGTATATAGTAGAGCCGACAAGGGACAAGGTTGTAGTCACTTCTTGGCCACAGGCAGCAACCCAGAGAAAGCGAGTAGTTGAACCTGTGGGCTCGGGACCATAGTCACAGGGAACATCAAGCTCAATTGGGACAACATACTACACAAAACATTGTTCCAAATCATACTTTGGCTAGTAGCCACTGGGATTTTAAAAGCTTGCCAGCAGCCTTCTAGATGCAGCAGTGGGTCTCTCCTGGTCCTGAGCAAAGAAGAATGAAGAAAACCAAAGATTCATGGAGACAATTAATCCAAGCAACTGGTACACCATGCGATCCACAGCCTATATGACTATGAGACCAGAACTAGATGGTGCCCAGCTACCACTGTCAACCACTCAGAGGGGGATCTATGTAGGAGGTCCTGTATAGAGTGGGAGAACAATGTGGAACAAAACTCAAAATTGTTTAAAAAAAAGGACCAGTTTTGCTGGTCTGATAGAGCCTGATAGAACCACTAAGACTATGGTCACTAGCTGCCCTTCAGGTCTGGAAATTAACCCACACCTGTGGCTTCCAGTCAAACAAAAGACAGGCATATGGTGAACATTTACCTGAGGTAGATACACTCCTTGGAGAGAACAATCATGGGAGACTAGAAGGGCTGTGTATGCACAAGGAGACAGCTCAGGGGGCAGGAGTACATGGAAGGAAGAACACAGGGAAGAGGTAACTATGGGAAGGAAGTGGGAGAGGAGCTGTTGCATTGTAGGAAATTGTAGTCAATGTCATGAGACAAAAGTGTATGTGAGCTGCTGTATGGAAAGTAAATTTGCTTGGTAAATTTTCACCCAAATCACAATTAAAAAAAAAAACCTATGGAGTACTGTTCCACTCTGATACACATGGGGTCATGATGAGTCAGAATTGACCTGATTGCAACTCGTTGTTATGAGTTATGAAAGTCCTTGTTCAGCCAGAAATAATCACTGATAAGTTTTGTAAGAAAAGCATTCAAAATCACAGAAGTATAACGGTTGGGCTTTGGCTTGACCCTCCCTCTACACCTTCTTACCCCACTTCCATGGAAAAAGGTGGTATCACTAGAATAAGATCACTGTAGGAGATGGAATTAAGATGTCTGGAATGTTCATCATAATTCCATCCTGGTCTTCTCCCCATTTTTCTTCTTCCTTCTAGACTATTTAAATGTGGTTGAATCCTCTACAGATTTTTAGTGTCAGCTTAAATGTGCCTATTCAGAGAACCCCTTCCCAGCCACAGTATCTCAGCAGGTCCCTTTCCCATTACCATCTTTCATTTGGCTTTATCCATTTCTTCCTAGGCCTTCCCATATTTTATAATTATTTATTTGTTCATTGTTGTTTATTCTTTGTCTCTCCTTCTGGATTATAAGCTCTGTTCCCAATTTAGCAGTCATTGGTGAAACTCAGTACATGTTCTAGTAAATAAATAAAACAAAATAAATGAACTAGCCTAATCAGGGAGAAGGATCTCATGCTTGGTAAGGTGGAGGGTCAACGAAAGAGGGGAAGGCCTTTGATGAGATAGATTGACACGGTGGCTGCGACAATGGCCTCAAGTATAGCAAGGATCGTGGAGCTGGCGCGGGATCGGTTGGTGTTTCGTTCTGCTGTGCATGGGGTCGCTATGAGTCGGAAGCAACCCGACGGCACCTAACAACAACACAACAACAAGCAGGGAGATAACGGATATCTGTGAATGTTACCCACAGTTACACTGTCAATGATCTGCGAAGGTTACTCCCCCACCCCAACCTGGAATCTAGAACACAAATGAAAAGATGACACTTGATATGTGGAGTAATCCTTAGCATGTTGTTTTCTTCCCAAGGAACTGTGAGGCATGTGAATGGCAAGGCTAAGAAGGAATTATTCTCAACCTTTCACAGACTCCCAGGAGGCACAGCCTGGATGTGCCCAGAGGGAAGAGATATTTCCCCAAAGATGGAGAAACCAGTAACATTCAATCATTAACAATGCTTTCAAGCCAAACAGAACCAGAAGAAATGAGTTTCAGGGGAAATAGAATTTCAAGACTCCAGGGTGACTGAGCAGCAGGGACAATTAAAGAAATGTCTGCAAGGCTCAAGTAGGCTGCTCTAATACCCAGGAATGGGCCTCTACTCCTCAGCTCAGGGACCCTGGACAAGGCAGCTGAGCAGAGAGAAGACCTGGAACAGACTTGTTATGTACCTGTAGCTCCCACAAAGTTCATGATCCAGGCCCCAGAAATATTCCAAATTGGGAAGAGGGCCTTCACATAAAAGAAAAGAAAAGAAAGGAAAAGAGAATGTGTAGCTAGCCAGTAGGTGTCTTTGCCTCAGAAATACATCCTGTCTCTCTAGTGGTTCCTTGGCTTATTTCCCTTAGCAAAGTGTCTTTGAAAATTTAACACTGACTTGATGTAATGAGAAAGAAAAAAAAATAATAGGAAAGGATTCTCCACACTTAAGCTAGTGGGCATGAGTCCAGGATGGACTGGATAGAGCAGATTTTGCTAGAGAACTGGGGAGAATGGAGCAGGAGTGATCCCCCAGAACAATGACTTGAGATAGAAGTTGTGGGTGGGGCCTTTTGAGGGGGAGATCCACTGATATAACCACCTCAGAGATGCCTGAGTTTCAAATAAGGTTCTGTATTTTACAAGTTCATAAAATGGCTATTCCTGCCTGTGCCCCTTCTGCTCTATATTTGGCCTGGGCTTAATACCATTCATATTCCATTATATCTCTTATACCTGTCTTGTACCTGACACCCCAAATTCAAGACATTACCCTGAAGGTCATTCAGATGTATTCCAACTTCCAAAGCAAGGTATTATCAAGTTTCCAGTTTGGCTTCCTAGCCTGAGACCCAGGAATGAGGCTCTGAATAAAGGGAGTTTGGAAATTCTCAATATTCATTCTCTCCTTTTTCCTTAATAAAAGAATTGCCCCACTTCTCCTTTTTTTAGGACAGCATTATATAGCTTTAAGAAAGAAAAGAAACAAAACAAAATCCACACTGCATGTCCCAGGTTCCTTTGCAGCAGGAGTTGTTAATATGACATCCCTATAGTCAGTGAAGGAGCTCTGGTAGCATAGTGCCAAGGCACTATGCTACCAGAGGCAATCTACTTCCATAGTGATAATGCCTCGGAAACCCAAGGAGGCATCACTATGAGTCAGGTACAACTTGATGGCGAACAACAACAACAACAATAGTCAATGAAAGGAGCTCTGGTAGTGTAGTGCCTAAGGCACTTGACTGCTAACCAGAAGGCTGGAGGTTCAAACCCACCAGCCACTCCTCGAAAGGAAGGTTTGGCAATCTACTTCCATAGTGATACTGCCTCAGAAACCCAAGGAGGAGTTGCTATGAGTCGGGTCTGACTTGAGGGCACATAACAACAACAACAACATAGTCAATGAGGTCAAAGAAGAGTTCATTGGGGATTTCTAGGAAATCTTTATTTTTCTGACCCAAGTGCCACTCTTTCTTCTTTGTCCTCTTTCTTTTTCTTCGTAATGAAAGAGGGAATGCGAAGCAGGAGGTGAAGCATCCATTTTGTGACCATCAAGCATTCATGAGGAAAATAGTGGTAGAAAGATAAGACCCAGAACTTGATGCTACCACAGAACTGCTGCCTATCCCTGGATTTCCCAGAACCCAACAAATAAACCCCTATTTGGTTAATCCACCATAATCTAGTCTCTGTTCCACACAGCCAAACACAATTCCTAACTGATACAGAAAGAGGAACCATTCAATCCTGGTAGAACAAACTCACATATAATGATAATAACTTGTTCCTGGGTTTCAATAAAGCTCAATGAACAGTCTATTTAGTACTTATGTGTCCAGCATTACACACAGAAAGGCTTCCAGGAAAGGGGTTACACTGGACTGTTGATGTAAATTGTGTATGAAATCTTCAGGGCCTGATGCAAAGGCAGTACAAGGTACACAAATGAAGATAATGAAGTGCCAAAAAGTATGAGTTCAAAGTGTTGTGAGAAATCAAAAAGAAAGGCAATGGTATGGACTGGAATTATTAAGAAAGCCTCCTTGGAGAAAGTAAAATTTATAGATTAGAACTATTTTTAACTGGAAAAAACCATAATAATTAAAATCTTAAAAGTTCCATTAAGAGAGGGCACATCCCTGTTTGCTTAGTATATAGGTGTCGTCAACTCAATTTATCCAAAATTCCAACTAACAAAAAGAACTAACATCTACAGCTGTAGAATATGCAACGCTAATTGATGTCTATCATCTCTCGAGATACAGAAAAATCCTAAAGGAACTTATTATCCAAAGAGTCAATTACTTCCAAATTATTTGGATGTTGAGAGTATGTTAGATTGATTCACATTCAGTCTGGTATTTGTAAAATAAATGAAGATGCTATGTGTTCTGTTCAGTCAGTTATATTCCCAATAAACTTATGTGTAAATTTGTGACTAGCCATTAATTTGCTTAGATTTGGTCTGCATAATCAATGATCATCTGTTTTTTTTCTTTTTGTTTTTTCTTTATTTCCCTTTTATTTTCTTATTGTATTCAGTTGCCTCCAGCATCTCAAAAACAGATAGGTAGTGCAATTAGCTTCTAATAAGAAATAATATGGATACAGGTATCATAAGAAGTTCATCTTTTTAGCCTAATTCAACAGTATGTCCTCAGGAAGTCAGTTGTACTGTCACTAGGCAAATTCGTGTCAAAGGCAAGGTCAATTCTGGCAAAATTAGAAAACACAGGTTACCTTGGACTCATGAAAAATGAAAGAAATTTGCTCAAAATAGCTAATCTATCACAGATTTGCTGAGAGTTTTTTAAAAAACAAGATGTTATATAAGTATGGCATTATGGGCTAATTATATAACATTTGACTTGCACAACTCCAGTCAGCTATCATCCACCACACATTCTGAATCCATCCTAGGTTGTATGTCAATGAACCACATCATCTTTGTATACTGTACTAAGCATAGTTATGAGCTATTACTACTGTCTGGAAACCCAAAGGGATAACAAATAGTCCAACAAACGACAAAAAAAAAAAAAAAAATGAACATCAGCACCTTTGACAAAAGGCAAATGGATTATTTTTGCAAATGGAAAATTGAAATTGACTGGCAGAATTTTCTAATACCAAGCTTATGGGGGAAAATAAGCCTTGAATCCAAATTTGGCTAAAACAATGTAATTCCATAGAATGCCAGGAAAGTAGCTCCCATAACTGTTCCATTTTCTTACATGGTGAACTGTTTCATGGAGCTCAGGTTTCCAGCCCTCAGCTTTCTTCTATGATTGCCCATGTTATGTCAGAACTCATCGCAAAGTTAACATTAGTTGTAACATACAACAGCAGCCTAGATGTTAGATTGTATGCATTCGTTGTTTTGCTTTGGCGTTTCCTAAATTTCAAAAGCCTGATTTTTAACTTGTCCAATGAATAGTTTTGAATGCTTTGCTATCATACTTAAGTTCAATACTGTGTATTCATTCATTTCAGTTAGAAGTTAGTCTTCATGTGTTCAGAGCTGACTAGGGCTGTAGAGACCATTTAGTTCAACCTATTCTTTTTCACATATGAGAAAGCTGAGACTCAAAGAGATGAAATAATTTATTCAAAGCTATACAACTAGGATCATCAACAGTCTGTCAGTTTGTCGTATTGTGGTGGCTTGTATGTTGCTGTGATACTGGAAGCTCTGCCATCAATATTTCAAATACCAGCAGGGTTACTCATGGTGGACAAGTTTTAACAGACCTTCCATACTAAGACAGACTAGGAAGAAAGACCAGGCAATCTGTTCCCTCAAATCAGCCAGTGGAAACCCTATGGATCACAACAGAACATTGTCCAATGTAGGGCTACAAGACAAGCTCCCTACGTTGCTCAAAATACATTGGTCACAACAATGGACTCAAGCATACCAGTAAGCATGAAGATGATCCAGGTAAAATTTCATTCTGCTGTCACCATGAGTGGGAGCCAACTTGCCAGCAACTAGCAACAACAACATGCAATTAGTGACAGTAATTTTGATTCATAGTAACCCTATATAACAGAGTAGAACTGCCCCATAGGGTTTCCTAGGTAATAATCTTTACCAGAACTGGCGAAGAACAAGGCTCCGGGAATTGATGGCATACCGATTGAGATATTTCAACAAACAGATGCCCCATTGGAGGCACTCACTCAGTTATGCCAAGAGATTTGGAGGACAGCTACCTGGCCAACTGACTGGAAGAGATCCATATTTGTGCCCATTCCAAAGAAAGGTGATCCCACAGAATGTAGAAATTATAGAACAATATCATTAATATCACATGCAAGTAAGATCTTACTGAAGATAATTCAGAAATGTTTGCAGCAGTATATTGACAGAGAACTTCCAGAGGTTCAAGCCAGATTCAGAAGAGGACGTGGAACAAGGGATATCATAGCTGTTGTCAGATGGATCTTGGCTCAAGGCAAAGAATACCAGAAAGATGTTTACTTGTATTTTATTGACTATGCAAAGGCATTTGATTGTGTGGATCATGACAAATTATGGATAACATTGAGAAGAATGGGAATTCCCGAGCACTTCATTGTACTCATGAGGAATCTGTACCTTGACCAGGAGACTGTTGTTCAAACAGAACAAGGGGACACTACATGGTTTAAAATCAAGAAGGGAGTGCGTCAGGGTTGTATTCTTTCTCCACTCTTATTCAATCTATATGCTGAGCAAATAATCCGAGAAGCTGGACTATATGAAGAAAAACGTGGTATCAGGATTGGAGGAAGAATCATTAACAACCTGAGATATGCAGACAATACAACTTTGCTTGCTGAAAGTGAGGATGACTTAAGGCACCTACTGATGAAGGTTGAAGAATACAGTCTGCAGTATGGATTACATCTCAACATAAAGAAAACAAAAATCCTCACAACTGGACCAATGAGCAGTATCACAATAAATGGAGAGAAGATTGAGGTTGTCAAGGAATTCACGTTGCTTGGTTCTACAATCGATGCCAACGGAAGCAGCAGTCAGGACATTAGATGACGTGTAGCATTGGGAAAGTCAACTGCGAAGGAACTGTTTCAAGTGCTGAGGAGCAAGGATATCTCCTTGAGGACTAAGGTGTGCCTGACACAAGCCATGATATTTCCAATTGCCTGGTATGCATGTGAGAGCTGGACAATGAATAAGGAAGACCGAAGAAGAGTTGATGCTTTTGAGTTGTGGTGCTGGCGAAGAATGCTGAAAGTACCATGGACTGCTCAAAGAACTAACAGATCTGTCCTGGAGGAAGTGCAGCCAGAATGCTCCTTGGAAGCAAATGGCCAGACTTTGTCTCACCTATTTTGGTCATGTTGTAAGAAGGGACCATTCCCTGGAGAAGGATGTGATGCTTGGTAGGGTGGAGGGTCAATGAAAGAGGGGGAGGCCTTCAAGGAGATGGATTGATACGGTGGCTGCGATGATGGGCTCAAGTATAGCAGGGATTGTGGGGCTGGCGCGGGATCAGGCAGTGTTTCCTTCTGCTGTGCATGGGGTCGCTATGAGTCGGAAACGACTAGACAGCACTTAACAACAACAACAACAATCTTTACCAGAGTAGATTAGCAGGTCTTTTCTGTAGAGCTACTGCCTGGGTCCAAATCTCCCATCTTTCAATTAGCAGCCAAGCACTTAACCATTGTGCTAGTCAAATGCCTTAGGCACTACACCACCAAAGCTCCTTCTTTACCATTGGAGAGTATGAAAATCAAAACTAGCATCTAGATCTTCTAATGCTCACAATAGTGAGTTTTTTGTCCCCCATTATACCACTTTACCTTAATTGTATATTAAAATGCAAGGGAAGTCTGGACTTCTTCAGAGGTTTTACAGAAATTTCCACCAAATGTAAATGAATCTCAGTGAGGCTTTGTTATAACACAGGTTATTGGGTGATTTCAAAACTACTATAAAATAAATCATTTTCCTGAGATAAAACCACGACACATAATCTGAGCTCAATATAACACCACCTCTCATGCAGGTTTTAGACCTGTAAGCCCAGATAAGCATCATAAAGCTCTAATTGCTGAAGAGGAATCCAACAAGGATACACAACATTCCTTTCTCTTCTCAAATGTCAGCAAAAGCAATATTTTTGCATCACTTCACCAGCATCCAAATCAGCTAAGAAGAAATCAACTTGAAGACCTTTCTCTTTGCTACATAATATAATTGAGATAACTAATTAATGTTTTACCAAGAAGCCTTTTGGACAGATGGTTTCATGATCTTAATTAAGTATATATATTAGCCTGTTAGAATTGATATCTTTAACACGGCAGATGTTTTCTGTGCTCATTTAGAATTTTTAGCCATTTTCTGCTATGTGATATCAGAATCAGGGGTCTCTTATGAATTTTATTCTGCTCAATTTAAAAATATATTCATATTTTGTCATTTTGTAGTTATTTCTGAGCAGTCTTCAAGGATAATAAGTAAAAACAAAACAAAACAAAGAGTAAAGAATTAAAAACTGTTTTTCCATAGGCTTTTGAATGATTTTTTTATTCCAGTGAACCATTGAATTACCACTAAATCAATTTTAATATTTTATTTGTAACGATAATTCCGCATCAAGTTTACTCAGTGCATTCTCTCCTGTGTTTCTGTACTATTCTTTCTTTCCCAGTCTTAAAGATAATATCAGATTTAAAACCTAATATTGTGCTATTTCCAGAGGGTGTTCACTCCAATAGGGGCTTAAATTTTTCTCCCATTAGATCATCTCCCAGCTTCTTTGTCCTTTCAAATGCTGCTTTCTTGTTAAAACCAATTTCACAAATTCCAAGATATTTATGCAAAGAAAGGTGATCCAACAGAATGCAGAAATTACTGAACAATATCATTAATATCACATGCAAGTAAAATTTTACTGAAAATTATTTAAAAACAGTTGCAGCAATATATCAACAAGGAGCTGCCAGAAATTCAAGCTGGATTTATAAGAGGATGTAGAATAAAGGATGTCATTGGTGATATCTAATGGATCTTGGTTGAAAGCAGAAAATATCATAAAGATGTTTACCTGTGTTTTATTGACTATGCAAAGACATTTGACTGTGTGGACTGTAACAAATTATGGATAACATTGCAAAGATTGGGAATTACAGAACACTTAATTGTGCTCATGAGGAACCTGTACATAGACCAAGAGGAAGACATGCAAACGGAACAAGAAGTAATCAGGAAAAATGTGTACTGGGGCTATATCCTTTCACCATATTTATTTGATCTGCATGCGGAGCAAATAATCCATGAAGCTGGACTATATGAAGAAGAATGCAGCAACAGAATTGGAGGAAGACTCATTAACAACCTGCTATATGCAGATGACACAAACTTGCTTGAAGAAACTTGAAGTACTTACTGATGAAGATCAAACACTACAGCATGTGGTATGGATTACACCTCAACATAAAGAAAACAAAAATCCTCACAACTGGACCAATGAACAACATCATGATACATGGGAAAAAGATAGAAGTTGTCAAGGATTTCATTTTACTTGGTGTTCTGGTTATCTAGTGCCTCTCTGACAGGAATACACCACAAATGGATGGCCTTAACAAACAGGAGTTTATTCTTACAATTTGAAGGTTTAGTCCAAGTTCAAGTGCCAAGCTCCAGGGGCTGGGTGAAAGTACCTCAACCTTGGAGTCCAGCTCTGCCTCCTGCTCCTGGCCCACTGGAGCTAGAGGTGTTTCTTCACTCAGGCAGCTGCTGGCTGCTGAGGCTGAAAAACCCAAGGTTGACAAGTAAAAAGGCACAGTCCCAATATTACCAAACCACATGGCAGGCCATTAATTCAAGTCCATTGTGAGTCCCAAGGTCAGCAGACATGGCAGGCTGCTCAACAAAGACACAGCTACATGCAGGGTCCAAGCATGCCATAAGCTAGAAACCATTCCCAAGTCTTCTCCGTATAAACAGGAAGCAGACCATACATCCAAAGGCAGCTTACTCAGCTGCTTGTGGTAGATCCTACCATGGAACTGATTGCCAGTCTCATCATGGGAATTAACTACCACCAGCTGCCCAGCCATTCAACCAGGCCCAGCCAAGTTGATACACAACATAACCACCACACTTGGATACACAATCAACACTTATGGAAACAGCAGTCAAGAAGTTAAATAACATATTGCATTGAGAAAAGACCTTTTTAAAAGTGTTAAAGAGCAAAGAAGTCAGTCACCTTGAAGACTAAGGTGTGCCTGATTTAAGCCATGATATTTTCAGTAAGCTCATATGCATGTGATATTTGGACAATGAATAAGGAAGACCAAAGAATGATGCATTTGAATTGTGGTGTTGAGAAGAATATTGAAAATACAATGGACTGCTAGAAGAATGAAAAAAATCTGTCTTAAAAAAGTACAGCCAGAATGCTCCTTTGGAGCCAGAATGGCCAGACTTCATCTCTCATGCTTTGGTCATGTTATCAGGAGGTACCAGTACCTGGAGAAAGACATCTTGTTTGGTAAAATAGAGGATCAAAGAAAAAGGGGGAGACCCTGAATGAGATGGATTGACACTGTTACTGCAACAACGGGTTCAAGCAAGGATTGTGAGGATGGTGCAGAACCAGGCAGTGTTTGGTTCTGTTGTACATAGGGTCACCATGAGTCAAAATTTACTTGATGGCACATAACAACGATAGACATTTATCCAAGAGAAATGAAAATATATGTCCACAGAAAGACTAGTACACCAATGCTTATAGCATCAGTATTCATAGTAGCCCAAATATGGAAATAATACAAATGTCTATTATGTGATGAATGGATAAATAAAATGTAGTATATCCATTTACACACCAACCATTAAAGCTAAAGATGAAGAAATTAAAGATTTTTATCAACTTCTGCAGTCTGATATTGACCAAACATGCAATCAAGATGTATTGATTATTATTGGTGATTAGAATGAGAACATTGGAAAAGAAGAAGAATTGTCAGTAGTTGGAAAATATGGCTTGGTGCTAGAAAAGACATGGGAGATTGCAAGAAAGAATTTTGCAAGATCAATGACTTATTCATTGCAAGTACCTTTTTTCAACAACATAAACGGTGGCTATACATGTGGACCTCACCAGATGGAATACATAGGAATCAGATTGACTACATCTGTGGAAAGAGGCAATGGGGAAGTTCAGAATCTTTGGTCAAAACAAGACCAGGAGCTGCCTGTAGAACAGACCATCAACTGCTCATATGCAAGCACAAGTTGAAGCTGAAGAATATTAAAACATGCCCACAAGAGCCAAAATATGAGCTTGATTATATCCCACCTGAATTTAGAGACCATCTGAAGAATGGATTTGACACATTGAACACTAATGACAACCAGATGAGTTGTGGGATGAAATCAACAACATCATACATGAAGAAAGCAAATTGTCATTTAAAAGACTGGAAAGGAAGAAAAGACCAAAACGGACGTCAGAAGAGACTCTGAAACTTCCTTTTGAACATAGAATAGCTAAAGTGAATGGAAGAAATGATGAAATAAAAGAGCTGAACCAAAGATTTCAAAGGGTGGTTCAGGAAGACCAAACAAAGTATTACAATGAAATGTGACTTGGAGTTAGAAAACCAAAGGAGAAGAACACGTTCAGCATTTTTAAAGCTGAAAGAATGGAAGGAAAAATTCAAGTCTCAAGTTGCAATAATGAAGGATTTTATGGACAAAGTGTTAAATGATGCAGGAAGCATCAAAAGAAGAGGGAAGGAATGCACAGAGGTACTGTATCAAAAAGAATTTGTTGATATTCAACTATTTCAGGAAGTAGCATATGATTAAGAACCAATGGTATTGAAGGAAGAAGCCCAAGCTGCACTGAAGGAATTGTTGAAAAACAAGGCTCTGGGAATTAATGGAATACCTATTCAGATGTTTCAACAAACAGAAGCAGCACTGGAAGTGCTTACTTATTTATGCCAAGAAATTTGGCAGAAAGCTACCTGGCCAACAGACTGGAAGAGATGGATATTTGTGCCCATTCCAAAGAAAGGTGATATAACAGATTGTTGAAATTATCAAAAAAATATCATTACTATCATATGTAAGTAATATTTTGCTGAAGATAATTGCAAAACAGTTTCAGCAGTATATTGTCAGGGAACTTCCAGAAATTTAAGCTGAATTCAGAAGGGGACAAGTAACAAGGAATATCATTGCTGATGTCAGAAGATTTTGGCTGAAAGCAAAGAATACCAGAAAGATACTTATCTTTGTTTTATTGACTATGCAAAGTCACTCGACTGTGTGGATCATAACAAAATATAAACAACATTGTGAAGAGGGCTTTCCAGATAGATTGTGTTCATGAGGAATCTGTACATGGACCAAGAGGCTGTCATTCGAACAGAACAAGGAGATAATGCATGGCTTAAGGTCAGGAAGGGTGTGCCTTAAGGTGGGATCAATTCACCAAATTTGTTCAATCTGTATGCTGAGCAAATAATCTGAAAAGCTGAACTATATGAAAAAGAATGCAGAAAGTCTCATTAACAACCTGTGATAGGCAGTTGACACAACCTTGCTTGCTGAAAGTGAAGAACACTTGAAGGACTTACAGACGAAGATCAAACAGTACAGTCCTCAGTATGGATTACACCTCCACATAACAAGTTTTTCTCTTGTTATGTTAATTAGGTCATATTGAAGTAGTAGGTTATAAAAATGACCAAACTAGACAGAAAGATGTGAACCAGAGACAAAGAAGGCAGATGGCAGAGAAAGACGAATCTACAAGCCCAGAAACACCAAGGATTACTGGTAGATACTAGAATCTTATGTCATTCTGAGAACTAAGGTGTGCATGACTTAAGCTATAGTATTTTCAATCACCTTATATGCATGCAAAAGCTGAATGATAAATTAAGAAGACTGAAAAAGAATTGATGTTTTTGAATATGGTGTTGGCAAAGAATATTGAATGGACTGCCGGAAGACCAAACAAATCTGTCTTGGAAGAAATACAACCAGAATGCTCACTAGAATGGAGGATGGCGAGGCCTCAACTTGCATACTTTGGATATGTTATCAGGATGGATCAGCCCCTGTAGGTCATCATGCTTGGTAAAGTAGAGGGTCATGAAAAAAACAGAAAGACCCTCAACAACATGGATTGGCACAGTGGCTGCAACAATGGACTCAAACATAGCAATGATTGTGAGGATGACACAAGACCAGTCAGTGTTTCATTCTCATAACAACACCAACAAACATCTAACAACAACAACAACAATAAGAAGGTGAAATGGACAAGGAAGAACCTCCCCCTAGAATTATGCCCTTAACTTGGACTTCTAGCCTCCTGAACTGTGAGACAATGAATTCCTGTTCTTTAAAGCCACTACTTGTGGTATTTCTGTTTCAGCAGCACTAGAAACCTAAGACAATTGCACTTCCTCAGTTAGTAGCAATGTGCACCTGGAAAGCACTCCCATTCTCAGATCTTAGAGTTTATCTATGTCATTCTCACCTCTTCTCTGAATTTCCTTTCAAAAGATCCTCCATACAGGCTCTCATGATCTGTCCTTGAACACCTCCACAGATGTGAAATTTGTCAGTTTTTGAAGCAGCCCATTCCAATTTTGGAAAACTCTTTATTTATTTTTGTAATTGTGATTTGGGTGAAAGTTTACAGAGTGTTTTGGTTACCTGGTACCGCTCTGACAAGAATATACCACAAATGGGTAAGAATTCCCAGGGTATAGTAGAGCTGACAAGGGACAAGGTTGTAGTCACTTCTTGGTCACAGCCAGCTACCTGGAGGGACCAAGTAGTTGAGCCTGTGGG
>NW_006921983.1:1038038-1040647 GCF_000298275.1 Orycteropus afer afer | reverse complement strand
GACCCCTCCTTGGGTTTCTGAGGCAGTATCACTACAGAAGTAGATTGCCCAACCTTCTTTCTGAGTACCACAAATGGGATGGCTTGAAGAAACAGTTTATTCTCTTACGGTTTGGAGGCTTTAAGTCCAAGTTCAAAGTGCCAGTCTGCTGGGTGAAAGCCCTTCAACCTTGGGCTTCAGCTCTGCCTCCTGCTCCTGTGCCACTGAAGCTGGAGGCTTTTATTCACTCAGACAGCTGCTTACTGCTGAAGCTGACAAGCCCAAGATTGACAACTAAAAAGGTACAGACCCAATGTTACCAAACCACACGACAGGCCATTAACTCAAGTCCATTGAAAGTTCCAAGGTTGGCAGAGCATGGCAGGCTGCTGAACAACAACATGGCTACATGCAGGTTTCAAGTGTGCCATAAGCTAGAAACCATTTCCAAAGCTGTTTCTTATATAGGGCAAGCAGACCACATACCCAAAGGAGCTACTCAGCTGCTCCAGTAGAGTCCACCATGGAGTTAATTACCAATCTCACCATGAGGAATAACTACATTCAGCTGCCTAGCCACTCAACCAGGCCCAGCCAAGTTGATACACAAATTTAACCACACATAGAGCAAATTGGTATTCCATTCAACAATACATACACATTCTATATGTGACATTTACTGCAATCCCCACACTGTAACAATATTCTTCCCACTTCCTCCCTGTGCCCACCCCTTCCCTACATTCTTCCATCCTATCCCTGCTTCACTTCCTAGCTCTATCCCTAGGCAAATGTTGTGCTCTTGATCTCATGTGCTTGATTGTTCTAATGAATGCTTACCCTCCTGATTTTACTGTCCACCTTATAGGCCAGTCCATCATTTGTCAGCCAGTTGAGTCACAGGAGTTAAGTTCAGTTCCCAGCTTGAAGGATTTCTAAAGGCCAAAGTCTCAAGGATTCCACCAGTCTTCATTAGACCAGAAAGCTTTGTCTTTTTTATGATTTTGAGTTTTGTTCCACATTTCCCCTGATTCTATCCAGGATCACTTATTGTGATCCCTTTCAGAGCAGTCAGGCAATTTTGGAAAACTTGTTAATAGAAAGTTTTTCCCCATCTTGAGCCCAATTTGCCTTCTTATAATCCTCACCTATTCATCATATCATGGTTCTGCCCTTTAAGGACACAGAAAATGAATCCAGCTATTCTTCCTCATGAGAGTCCTTCACACCTCTCAAGTCTGCATTCTTTCAGTGTAAACTTTTACAATTACTCACAATGCTGGCTATTCTCCATTGGGTGAACACTGCCTATATCTCATAAATTATGATCCTCAAAGCAGAGTACAGTGTTCCACTGCGGCCCAACCACTCAGAACAGAACATCACTGCATACCATCTTTTGCTGATCAACGTGTTTCATTACTGCAGCTTAGATTGAATTAGCTTTATAGAAGATGGACCACATTGTTGAATCATTGATTTTATCACCTAAAACCCTTGAGTCTTTGTTCCCCTTGTTATTTAGCTTCAAGAACACTTAATTGTGCTCATGTGGAAATGGTACATAGACCAAGAGGTAATTGTTTAAAATGAACCATGAAACACCGTGTGGTTTAAAATCAGGTGTGTGTAAGGATTTTATCCTGTCACTATGCTTATCCAATCTGTATGCTAAGTAAATACTGCAAGAACCTGGACTATATGAAGAAGAATTCAGCATAAGGATTGGAACAGGATTCATTAACAACCTGTGTTAGGTAGATGACACCACTTCCTTGCTGAAAGTGAAGAAGGCTTGATGCCCTTACTGATGAAGGTCAAAGACTATGGCCTTCAGTGTAATTACACCTCAACATAAAGAAAACAGAAGTCCTCATAATAGGATGAATGAGCAACATCATGATAAATGGAGAAAAGATTGAAGTTGTCAAGGATTTCATTTTGCTTTGATCCACATTAACATTCATGGAAGCAGCTGTCAAAAAATCAAGCAATGTATTGCATTGGGCAAATCTGCTGCAAAAGACCTCTTTAATGTGTTGAAAAGCAAAGATGTCACTGTGAAGACTAAGGTATGCCTGACCTAAAATGGTATTTTCAATCATCTCTTATGTATGCAAAAGCTGGATAATTAATAAGAAAGACTGAAGAAGAATTGATGCCTTTGAATTATGGTGTTGGAGAAAAAATTCATTGTCATCCAGTCGATTCTGACTCATATCAACCTTTATTGGGTTTCCAAGTTTGTAAATATTTATAGAAGTAGACTGTCTCATCTTTCTTCTGTGGAGCAGCTGGTAAGTTTCAACCACCAACCTTTTGGTTAGCAGCCAAATGCCTTAACCATTACACCACCAGAGAGCTCCTTACGGATTGCCAGAATGACAAATCTGTCTTGAAGATATACAACCAGAATGCTCTTTTGTTTGTTTGTTTGTTTTCTCCCCATCTACCATGGTGTCATGGCATCCATTCAAGAACCCAGACCCATGTACATTATCTTGATTTTCCAGGTCCCTCTATAAAGAGACTTCCTGTCATTTAATTTCCTTTAATAAATATATACTAGGAGCTCTGGTGATATAGTGCCTGAGGTATTTGACAGCTAACCAGAAGGCTGGTGGTTCAAA
>NW_006921983.1:1036708-1037938 GCF_000298275.1 Orycteropus afer afer | reverse complement strand
TTTAATCACAGCTATATAAAAACAAGTAAACAAAAAATCTCTTAGAGGGAAGGGACCATGACTTTTTTTTTTTTTTTTTTTTTTTTTTTGAAACCTAAACAGAAGACTTTTTAATTTCTCAACTTCTATAAACAGCTTCACAAATCATTTGGAAAATCAGCCTACAGGAAAACAAAAACCTGTATTCCCCATGCCCATTCTTGAAGTCAGCTGGCTCTAAGAACGGATCTGTTGTAGCACCTGTTGTAGAAGATGACACTAAAGGCTGTAGCTGATCCTCAGGCCTTGGTTCTGGATCAGTTTTCTGGCTTAGAGTGGTTAGGAATCACTTCCAAAGAATCTTCACTAGTGAATTGAAGTATGTGTTAGCATTATCTTTTCCTTCAGCTCTGCAATCTTTTCTGATAGAGATACATTATCCCTCTCCATCTCCGATGACTTTACTATGGATTTGATTTGTGTGTGTGTGTATGTGTGTGTGATTTGGGTGAAGATTTACAGAGCAAATTCACTTTCCATACAGTAGTTCACATATACTTTGTCTCATGACATTAACCACAGTTTACCACAATGCAACGTCTCCCCTCCCACTTCCTCCCCATAGTTACCTCTTCCCTGTGTCCATCCCTCCATGCACTCCTGCCCCCTGAGCTGTCTCCCTGTGCGTAAGCAGCGTTTCTTTCTGCCATGATTGTTCTCTCCAAGGAGAGTATCTACTTGAGGTAAGTGTTCAACTCATATGCCTGTTTATTGTTTGGCTGGAAACCACAGGTGCGGGTTCAGTTCCAGACCTGAAGGACAGTTAGGGCCCATAGTCTCAGTGGTTCCACCAGGCTCTATTGGACCAGCAAACCTGGTCACCACCCCCCCTTTTTTTTCCCTCCAAATGATTTTGAGTTTTGTACCACATTGTTCTCCCTTTCTATCAAGGATCTCCTACATAAATCCCCTTCCAAGTGGATGATAGTGGTAGCCGGGCACCATCTAGTTCTTCAGGTCTCATAGTTGTATAGGTTGGAGATCAGATGGTGTACCAGTTGCTAAGACTAATTGTTTCCATGAATTTTGGTTTTGTTCATTCTTCTTTGCTCTGGACAATGAGAGACCCATCGCTGCATCTAGATGGTAGCTTGCTATCTTTTAAGATCCCAGTCGCTACTCGCCAAAGTAGGAGGTGGAACAATGTTTTGTATAGTATGTTATGCCAATTGAGTTTGATGTCCCCTGTTA
>NW_006921983.1:1032272-1033684 GCF_000298275.1 Orycteropus afer afer | reverse complement strand
CCCTTCAAGGCTCAGGGGTCCAGGATTATCTTCTGTGTCTGTGTTAATTGGTTTCCCTTTTCTTTGTTGAAGTGGGTCTGTGCAGTCTTTCTGCCTAGTCCGTCATCTTGCTGAAACTCCCGAAAATGCTCTTTAGAATTAAGAATGGTGAGACATTTTCTCTCATACTTTGGATTATCAGAAGGAACAAGTCCCTGGAGAAGGACATCATGCTTTGTAAAGTAGAGAATCAGTGAAAAGGAGGAAGACCCTTAACAAGATGGATTCACACAGTGGCTTCAACAATGGGCTCAAACATAGCAATGATTGTGAGGATTGTGCGAGACCAGGCAGTGTTTTGTTCTCTTGTACACAGGGTTGCTATGAGTAGGAACTAACTTGATAGCACCTAACAACAACATTTAGCTACAACTCTTCCTTCTTATTCTAAGAAAGTTGGAATTTTTAGAACTTAGTGCAGAACTCTGTTGCATCAACTTGGCGGATGTATTCCTATGTTCCATCCTTTTAGCATCCTGAATCTGTCCTGCAGTATATTCATCCACCCTTCCAACTCCATATTTTACAAGACCCAGCTCTGAGCTTTACCTTTATCCAAGACATGACTATCATCAGTTATAACTGGGTTTGGCTACAAACAACAAGAGTTTTTTTCTGACATTGACTTAAACAAATGGATTTTGTATTTGTACCACAAAGGGAAGTCTGAGTATAGGTGCAGCTAAACAATGAGGCCACCAGGGACTCTGCTCTTTCGATCTCTTTGCACCACAATCCTCAGTGATGGCTTTCATTTTCAGGATGGTTGCTTTATTGTTACAGATAACAACTGTACACCCAGGTGTCACCGCCTTACTCCATAAAGAAGGAAGAGCTATGTGACAAAATGTGAAGGGCTCTTTCTTTGTGAGAATTTGTCTTCTTTTTTGAGGAAGGGATTTCTACTCCAGATAGTTCTGCCTCTATGCCGTTGTTTAGAATTGAAAGAGAGGCTAGAAAGCTAATTATTTAGCAGAGCAGTTTACTCTCTGAAAAAATCAGAATTCTATTTATAAGGAATAAAGATGCATGCTACTAAAAGCATCTGTCACAACAGTAAAAAAGCCCTAAGACTCCCCACCAGACCCTTCAGACTAATCGTGAACCATTGATCATTTTTCAGATTTCCAACCTATCCAAATGCACTGACCTGGGCAATTCTGCAAACCACATTTATCTTTTTTTTTTTTTTTAAACAAACATGTTGTTGTTGATGCTATTGTTAGGTGCCATTGAGTCT
The DNA here is from genome assembly GCF_000298275.1 of Orycteropus afer afer. Classification (NCBI taxonomy): domain Eukaryota; kingdom Metazoa; phylum Chordata; class Mammalia; order Tubulidentata; family Orycteropodidae; genus Orycteropus; species Orycteropus afer. The sequence continues at coordinate 1,032,405 of NW_006921983.1, read as the reverse complement.
GCTAAGACTCATACCAACCTTATGTATAACAGAAAGAAATGGTCCCAGTCCTGTATCAGGAGGTTAAAAAAAAAATTAAAATGAATATATATATATATATTTTTTTGTTTTAATTGGTTCATTGAGGTGTAAT
>NW_006921983.1:1016352-1031711 GCF_000298275.1 Orycteropus afer afer | reverse complement strand
AAATGTACCTGTTTTAATGTGTTTTTCTTTTTTAAAACAACTTGGAAAAATCTAGACACAGTATGTCCACAGCCTTACCCTGATTAAGTAATCCTGAATAATCCTTTTATAAAAATCATAAAGTAGATTGAGTAGTTAATTAGATGATTGCTTTTAAGCCTGTGATCCAAATCTGGCATAACTAAAGCCAAGTTTAACCTACACACAATGTAAAGTGGAAAACTATTAAGTGCCCAGAAAAACTGACTTAATTTTCTGCTAAATATAGGTACAGAGATTATTATAGCTATGCCCTTGTCAGTTACAAATGGTCCCAGCTTTTATGATAAAATACATTCCTGTAAATCATGTAAGACAGATTGTTATAAGCCTGTGCTTCTGAGTTCAGGTTCTGGAGTATGACTGGCAACATTAGTGGGCAAGAATTGAGAGAAATAAAGAGGGTTTCATATATAGAATTTAAAAAAAAAAAAACAAAAAAAACACAGAGCTACCAAGGTCTCTGGATGGTGCAGACAGTCTGCACTCAGCTAGTAACACAAAGGTTGCCTGTTTGAACCCATCTAGGAGAACCCTGGAAGATCCAGGTCTGCCTTCTGTAATGTTCACAGCCAACTTGACACCAGAGCTTATGGAGTCTCTCCAGATAAACACACAAACAAACAAATGCCTCAAAAATAAACACAGAGTTGCCAAAGGCTGAAGCAGAGATTCAGTTAAAATGGCTATCTGGGCTGTGGCCACTCCTCTCACCTGTGTCACATACCATTGAGCTGGGCTGTTTGTCTATTTAGTCACCGTTCTTCCAAGGCTGCCCTGATAATGACAAGACACAGAAAGGCAAAGGGAGAAGACACTCCCTCATTTTGCTTGGCACAGTACCTGAAATTTTACTCCTAGTCACTTTTCTTCTCTCTGAGGGAGCCATCTTACTCGAAATATCCTTGTGGGATGGTGCTCTGAATCTGTAGGCCTGGTGAGGAGGCCCTAAGTGGCTGAAGAGAAAAGAGAAGAAGAAAAATTCCCAGTTCAGTCAGACTGAAAAAAGGAAGAAAAGGACAACTCTTCAGCTTGACCAGCTTGGATACTTTCCAGTAATAAGTTGCAGAAATTAAAATTATGAGTCAGAGGTGAACTGCACAGCTATGTTGTTGTTGTTGTTATGTGCCGTCAAGTCAGAACCGACCCATAGTGACCCCTCCTTGGGTTTCTGAGGCAGTATCACTACGGAAGTAGATTGCCCCACCTTCTTTCCGAGGAGTGGCTGGTGGGTTTGAACCTCCAGCCTTCTGGTTAGCAGTCAAGTGCCTTAGACACTATGCCACCAGAGCTTCCAACACCTATGTTACTAGCCCAGAAATCCCAAAAGACACCTATATCTGTAGTTCCACTTCTACTATCTCTGAGGCTCAGCAAAAGCAAGCACACAAGTCAAGTGTTAAAACCACAGCTTAATGAACCATTAAGTGGTTAGGATTGAACACAGCACTGGAAACAGTAGATTCAGCCCCATCTTTGCAGAACTCCTGTCAAGTCAATGCAACAAATTAAATGCACTTGTTTGATTCACAGGTTGCGACTATATTTGCACACAGTTGGTAAGAGATTTAGGGGAAGATGGGATTTGAAAGTAAGATAAATTCACTTCAAGACCTAGCCAGTAGTAGGAAATCAGACAGTGGTTCTTCAGCTTTCCCTAAATAAGCTCAATAATGTGAATGTCCAGAGGTTGGGTTTTCTGAGGCAAAGCTGAACAAGTAGTATATGAGATATAGTGGGCACATGTGTCAGATGGCCCTGGGATCCATTTGGTCACCCTGTTTCTTGAGATGAGCTATCTGGTCTCATGGTAGTATAGGCTGGGGTTGGGACCATAGTTGCAGGGGACATCAAGCTCAATTGGCTCTACATACTACACAAAACATTGTTCAACCTCCTACTTTGGTGAGTAGCAACTGGGATCTTAAAAGTTTATAAGCAGCCATATAGATGCAACAATGGGTCTTTCCCCATCCATAGCAAAGAAGAATGAAGAAAACCAAAGATGCACAGAAACAATTAGTCCAAGCAACTGGTAGACCATGCGATCCTCAGCCTATACTACTATGAGACCAGAAGAACTAGATGGTGCCTGGCTACCACTGTCAACCACTCGGAGGGGGATCTATGTAGGAGTTCCTGGATAGAGAGGGAGAACAATGTGGAACAAAACTCAAAATCATTTGGGAAAAAAAGGGGGGGGGGGACCAGGTTTGCTGGTCTGATAGAGCCTGGTGGAACCACTGAGACTATGGCCCCCAGCTGTCCTTCAGGTCTGGAATTGAACCCACACCTGTGGCTTCCAGACAAACAAAAAACAGGCATATGGCTTAAACATTTACTTGAGGTAGATACACTCCTTGGAGAGAACAATCATGGGAAAAAGAAGGGCTATTTATGCACAGGGAGACAGCTCAGAGGGCAGGAATGCATGGAGGGATAGACATAGAGAAGACGTAATTATGGGAAGGAAGTGGGAGGGGAGCTGTTGCATTGTGGTAAATTGTAGTCAATGTCATGAGATACAGTGTATGTGAACTGCTGTATGGAGAGTGAATTTGCTCTGTAAACTTTCACCAAAATCACAATTAGAAAAAAGAAAGAAAAGAAATAAGTACTTATGATTGTGTGTCACCATGGTTCTGTAGTTATTTGCTGTTAACAACCTCTCCAGCCACTTTCATGGTCTTCCAGAACAATTCCACCTCTGCCTCCTACGAATATCTCAAAACCCTTGTAAGAGTCCATAGGTACCATGGTACGGTGGATGGTGTCCAGAGGCCCATAGGATCAGGAACACATTCTGCCCCCTCTCAAAGCTGTGGGAGGAATAAAGTGAGTTACTCTTCCAAGAGCAGTGTGGATGGATGACGGCTGAGAGCTTGAGGGCCAAGTAATAACACAGGAGGCTTTATTGGCCCAGGATGAGCAATGACCTTCATTGTTGCCAAACAACAGATCCTTCTTGATCTTGCAGCCTTCCTGTCACTGAGGCCTGCTTGTGTCGCCAGACAAAAGTATGCATCATTCAGGAAAAAACCTACCCTGCTGCCAGATGCTTAGCTCCTGATAGACATGTTACAAAAGTCACCACCAATAGGGATGAGACAGAAAAGCTCCTTAGAGGAAAAGCCTCTGTTAGGCCTGGGCAATGTGATCTCTTTGCTGTACCACTGTCAGCTCTAACGTCACTGCCAGAACAACAACTAGACTGGCTTCTGAGTCAGTGTCGCCACTTGTAAATCAGGAAAGCTACCAACGCCTTCTAGTTACTGTAAAAATTATAAGGGATAATTGTTCTAAAGCACTGGAACTCTGCCCTTCCCAGAAAAAAATCAATATATCTCAGTTAGGGAAGCAATGAAATATGATGACAAAACAAATTCCAAATCAGACAAATTTGGACTCAATCCTGGATCAATTATTTACTAACTGTGTCTCACTGGGAAAGTTCCCTAACTTCTCTGAACTTCATTTCACCATATAATAGGAGTGATCTCATAGTGGTATTGTAGTAATACAGATAAAATATTACACATGGCATGATTAGCACAGTGCCTGACATAGAGTAAGTAAGTGCTCTATAAATGGTGGCTATTCCTGTTCTCAAGGAGCCCTGGGAGCACAGTGGTTAAAGCACTCGACGTCTAACTGAAACAAAGTTTGGTTTGAACCCATCAGCCTCTCCATAAGAGAAATATGTGGCAGGCTTTTATATATATATATATATATATATATATATATATAAAGATCACAGCCTTGGAAACTCTTTGGGGTAATTGTACTCTAAATATGAGTCAGAATCATCCTGATGACAACAGATTTTGGTTTGGGACTTTTGCTTTCATTCCCTTCTTTTCCTTCACAGCTGGGTAAGGGCTCTTGAGTATGCTCAGTGTTTTTGAATACAGGCACAGCAGCCCTGATTAGCACAACTGAATGACAATCCCACTGAAAACAGAGGGCAATTGAAAACAGAAGGCAAGGTACATCTCAGGACCCAAATATGGAAATTGTCCAACTGCCCAATGGGTGTCTGGATACCTCAGTGGCTTTATGGACTCTGGAATCATAAAGCAATTCAAACCCATGAGGCTTATTAGGTCTGATTTGGTCTGAGAAGGTTATGGTTTTTTGTTGTTGTTGCTGTTTTTTCTGTTTGCCACCACTGACAACACAGTACGGTATATGCAAAAAGGTTCATCTTTATTGTCTGTACCTTCCATTTACCTCTCTATGTCTTCCCCTTCCTCAATGTCACTGTGTTGATCACTCACATTTGGTACTTTTCTCTTCCCTTCACCCAAATCAATATTTGTCTCTACCTAAAAAACAAACTACTGCATGTAAACCCAACCATCCACTGCCATTGAGTCGACTCTGACTCATAACTACCCTCATTGGGTTTCCAAGGTTGTAAATCTTTATGGAAGTAGACTGCTACATCTTCTTCCCATGGAGCAGCTGGTGGGTTTAATACATTGGTCATTTGGTTAACAACCAAGTGTCTTACCCATTATGCCACCAGAGTTCTTTACATGCAAGTGGGTGTGAGTTTTTCTTCCATCTTCTCCTTTCCTAATTCAAAACAAAGTCAAAATGATTCCTATGTGGTGTTTAGTTGTTTCCTTTTAATAAAATCATATTTGCAAGGCCTAATTGCCTTAATAATTGCATGATTATCAGCTCTTTACAAAGTATACCTATTTAGATCCAGCCCAGGGCCAGGACCACTTGGAATAACACAGAAGTTCTTCCAAAGACAAACTTCCATTGTAAAGACTGGCTACATGATAATATGCACCCATTGGTAAAGGATGGTTTTTTGGAGGAAATTCTGACAAGATGGTAGAATAGGCAGACAAGTTACACAGACCCTTTGCAACAAAGCAATGAAAATCCAATTGAAATCTGTACAGAAGATGATCCTGGAACCCTGAGCTTTGGAGGAAAGGATAAAGAAGTGGATTAGATACCAACTAGTAGAAGAACTTGAATGAAACAGTGAGTAAGGAAAAAAATGAAATGGCAGACTGCCAATTGTCCTGAGGGCACAAGCATTTTGAATATTTCCTGGATGTTGTTGTTATGTGCCATCGAGTCAGACCCAACTCATAGCAACCCTTCCTTGGGTTTCCGAGGCAGTATCACTATGGAAGTAGATTGTCCCATCTTCCTTCCGAGGAGTGGCTGGCTAACCTTCTGGTTAGCAGTCAAATGCCTTAGCCACTATGCTTATTTCCTGGTAGCAGCTGAAAAATTAGCTCTGCTTGCCAAGCACTGCCTGGGCAAGGATTATATTGGTGCCTGATAAGCAGAAAGGAAAACAGAGAAGAAGACAAATGAACCTATGGACTGCCAATGACTGTCTTGAGGGTGCAGCCGTTTTGAATATTTGTAAGCAGTGGGTATGGCTATTTTTAATATATGCATGTGGCCTACTTACCTGGACAAGGACCTAAGAATAGGCTCTGCTTGCTGAGGACTGCATGGGCAACTGCACTGGAGGTTGACAACTAGAAAGGTAAGATATCTCCCTTGTTATTTTACCCCACACCCTCTTGGTGAACAGAGGTGTAGCCATCCCCCACCTCTACCCACCTTCTTGACCAGCAAGAATTACATCCTAGTTAGTGCCCTAACAGAGCCTGGGTGCCATGCCCTGCCCCCACAGTTTTGTTTTTGTTTATTTGTTTTTAAATTTTTCTTTTAATCTTCCCCCTTTGTTCCTTTTTTTTATCCTCTTTCCCACCCCTTGGTTCTTTTCTTTTCTTTTTTTTTTTTAATCTCTTCTTCCTTTTTCCTAGTTCCCTTCTTTTTTCTTTCTTTTGGTTCTTCTCATCCCTTGTTCTCTTTTTGTCATTTTCTCATTTTTTTTCTTTACTATTCTTATACTCTTACTCTTTTGTCTCATTCCTCCCTTCCCAGATATTGTGGCTTTTATCCCCTCTTTTTCTCATTATCTTTCTTTTAACTTTTTTAAATATATTTTCAAAATTTTTCTTCTTATTTAGTGCACATCTTTTTTTTTTCTTTGCACTTGTTTATGCAGTGTGAGTTTTTTATTCTTTTTGGTTTTTTGTCTAATTCAGCAACTGTCCCCACACAACCCAACTATGCCTGAACCTCCTGCAGCCCCCCATTCACTTAGTGAGGGCCACCACTTGCTTTTACACCAACTAACCAATGATAGATGGTGGCCAATACTAGCTCAGCTCACCCACAACTGCTCTATTTGAACAGCTAACAGAGATCTGTGCACATACTTTCATTCTCTATCACACCAACCAGGAGACAGATGGTGAGTGCCTAAGTGCTAACAGCTAGTAAACAGAGGAACACATTGCCCTGCTCACACAGATATATCAAAATGACATAAAGGAAAAAAAATCTTAGGTGAATCACACCAACATACAACACAAATTAATCCTAAACAAAATGACATCACAATCTCTTGGAGACAGCAGACCTTCACAGTCCAAACAAAAAAGCAAGACAAAGTACTGGAAACAAGGTACCAGGATACAAACCCAGAAAATATCCCTGCAGAAGAGGCAGCATTGGAACTGCCTCATAGGGAATTCAAAAGAATTACATTTGGGTACCTTAGAAAGTATTGAGAGACAGATCAAAGAAAACACTGACAAAATTGAGGAAACACATACAAAACTCTAGAAAAATTTAGGAAAACAATATAAGAACAAATTTACATAATAAACAAAAAGTTAGAAATTATACAAAAACAACAAATAGAACTCCAGAAGATTAATACCAATATTTCAGAAATAGATAACACATTGAAGGGGCAAAGGAGTAGAATTTAATCAATGGAAGACAAAATTAATGAGATTGAAGACAAATACCTCAATGCTATTTTGTTAAGGGATCAATCAGAAAAAAAAAGATTAAAACCAAATGAAGATAGCCTAAGATTTATGTGGGATACTATCAAGAAGAATATTCTATGTATAATCAGAATTTCAGAGCAGAAAGAGACAATTAAACCGCTGAGAAAATTGTTGAAGATTTGTTGGAAGAGAATTTCCCTAATATGATGAAAGATGAGAATATATTCATTCAAGAAATTCAACAAACATCAAACAGGATAGACCTCAAAGGAAAATCACCAAGACATAAAATCATCAAACACCAAAACCAAAGATGAAGAAAGAATCTTGAAAGGAGCATAAGAAAAATGAAAATTTACCTACAAAGGGCAAACAACAAGATAAAGATCTGATGCCTCAGCAGAAACCATGCAGGCAAGAAGGTGATGGGATGATTTATATAAAATTTTGAAAGAAAAAGTTTCCAACCAAGAATTATATAATTATAAAAATTGTCCCTCGAATATGAGGGTGAAGTTATGACATTTCCAGATAAGCAGAAATTAAGGGAATTTGTTAAAACCAGACCAAGCTTACAAGAGATGATAAAGGGAGTCCTTCAGGCAGAGAACCAACAACAGCAAACAACAACTGGTGATCAACATACATGATGACATAACCCAGAAACCAACCCAGTTGTAGAATTCAATAGAATAAGCTTACAAGACTGTAAACAGGGAAACAGAGACATCAATTGGTAAATGAGGACACCTACAAACCAAAAAGAGGAAATAAGTAGTGAGTTACAGAACTTCTAAATGGTGAGGAAGTCAAGACAATTGAGAGATAGGACAGACTGTTTTAAAATTGGGAAGAAAATAATAAACCACAGGGTAACCTCAAAGAAAAATAATAAACCTTTGCATCAAAACAAAAAAGACAAGCACAAATATTCAGCAACTAGTGATACAATAGCAACAAAGGAGATGATAACACGATCCGTGAACAAAATGAGCTCAGCACAGAATATTATATAGAACAAAGAAATCAGCAACACCATGAAAACAACACATAACAAAATGACATCAATAAATTCATACTAGTCAATAATTACACTGAATGTAAATATTTTAAATGCACCACTCAAGAGACAGAGAGTTGCAGACTGGATAAGAAAACATGATCCATCAATATGCTATCTATAAGAGACTCACCTTAGACACAAAGACAAAAATAGACTAAAAATCAAAGTTTGAAAAAAGATATATGACGCAAATAGCAGTGAAGAAAAGGCAAGCGTGGCAATATTAATTTCTGATAAAATAAACTTTAAGTCAAAAATGACCATAAGAGACAAAGAAAGACGCTGTATGATGATTAAAAGATTGATTGAACAAGGGGACATTGTTATGTTATGTGCTGTCGAGTTGGACCTGACTCATAGTGACCCCTCCTTGGGTTTCCAAGGCAGTACCACTATGGAAGTAGATTGCCCCGTCTTCTTTCCGAGGAGTGCTGGTAGATTTGAACCACCAGCCTTCTAGTTAGCAGTCAAATACCTTAGACACTACACCACCAGAGCTTCTGGAACTCCCATCCCATCGAGCCAGCTAAGAGTCAAACCTGGAACCCAGTGGAACAGCCCCAAAATACATAAATCAGACTTTAACAGAATCAAAAAGACAAAGAGATGACTCCACGGTCATAGTACGATTCTTTAATACACCACTTTCAATAATAGATAGAACAACTGGAAAGAAACTCAACAAAGATGCAGAAGAACTACACAATAAGATCAACCAACTTTGTAGACTTCTACAGAACACGTCACCCAACAACAGCACAATATATATTCTTTATCAGCACACATGGAACATTCTCCAGGATAAACCATATGTTAAGCCACAAAGGAAGCCTCAATAATAAAAAAAATTTAAATGCATTTTATTGAAGTATTATTTATGTACAGTGAAATACACAAAACTAAAATGACATGGGTCGATGCATTTTTTTTTTTCTTTTGCAGTGTTCCATTCCCCCCACCACCACCCCGGCAACCAACAAAGAAAGTTTCCCTCCATATGTAATAAACCTTTCCTTGACCTTCCACAACAACAAACTAATACTATATTTGTTCTTCTGTGATTGACTTATTTCACTCAGCGTAATGCCTTCCAAGTTCAACCATGTTATGCAGTGTTTTGCTGACTCTACATTATTCTTTAGTGCTGCATAGCATTCCACTGTGTATATGTACCATAGTTTGGTCATCCACTCTTCCACTGATGGGCATGAAGGTTGATTCCATCTTTTTGCTATTGTAGTGCTGCGATGAACATGGGTGCTCATGTATCTGTTCCTGTCCTGGCTTTTGCCTCTCTAGGATATATACCTAATAATGGGATTGCTGGGTCAAATGGTATCTCCAATTCCAGCTTTCTACGGAATTGCCATACTGCTTTCCACAGTGGTTGTATTACTTCACAGTCCCACCAGCAGTGTATGAGTCCCAATCTCTCCATATCCCCACCAGCATTTGTTATTTTCTGTCTCATTGAACCTTGTCATCAGTGCTGGGGTGAGATGGTATCTCATTATTGTTTTGATTTGCATCTCTCTGATGGCCAATGATCATGAGCACCTCTTCATGTATTTGCTGTCCACCTGAATATCCTCCTTGCTGAAGTGTCTATTCATGTCTTCTGCCCATTTTTCAATTGGATTGTTAATCCCTTTGCTGTTGAGGCTTTGGAGTTTTCTATAAATCTTAAAGATAAGTCCCTTGACAGATATGTCATTATCAACAAGTATTAATTTGTTGCTGCCATTTTTGTTATGTGCTTTTTCATGGTACTGATTTCTTTGTTCCATATAATTTTCTGTGCTGAGCTTGTTTTGTTTACCAATTGTGTTATCACTTCCTTCGTTGCTATTATTTTGGTATTTGCTAAGTATTTGTGCTGGTCCTCTTTTTTTATTTTGATGTAAAGGTTTATTATTTTTCTTTGAGGTTACCCTATGATTTATAGTTTTCTTCCCAAGTTTAGAACAGTCCATTCTATCTTGTATTGTCTTGACTTCCCTACCATCTAGTAGTTCTATAACGTCACAGTTTTTTCCTTCTTTTGGTTTGTAGTTGTCCTCATTTGTCAATTGATGTCTCTGGCTCCCTGTTTACAAAATTTTAGGCTTATTTACTTTGGATACTTCCATAGCTGGATTGGTTTCTGGGTTATGTCACCATGTGTATTAATGGTCAGTTGTTGGTTGCTGTTGTTGTTTCTCTGTCCAAAGGACTCCCTTTAGCCTCTCTTGTAAGGTGTGTCTGGTTTTAACAAATTCTCTTAAATTCTGCTTATCCAGAAATGTCCTAATTTCACCCTCATATTTGAGGGAAAATTTTGCTTGGTATATAATTCTTGGTTGAAAATTTTTCTCTTTCAGGGTTTTGTATATACCATCCCATTGTCTTCTTGCCTTCATGGTTTCTGCTGAGAAATCCAAGCTTAGTCTTATTGCTTGTCCCTTGTAGGTAACTTTTCATTTTTCCCATGCTGCTTTCAGGATTCTTTCTCTGTCTTTGGTTTTGGTGAGTTTGATGATGGTATGTCTTGGTGATTTTCTTTTGGGTTCTATCTTGTTTGGGGTTAATTGGATTTCTTGAATGGATATATTCTCATCTTTCATTGTACCAGGAAAATTGTCTTCCAACAAATCTTCAACAATTTTTTTTTTTGTGGTTTTATTTGTCTCTTCCTGTTCTAGAATTCCAGTTACACATAGATTATTCCTTTTGATGGTATCCCACATGAACCTTAGGCTTTCTTCATTTTGTTTTGATCTTTTTTCTAATCAAATACTTTCTAAAGAAGTATTAAGGTATATGCCTTCAATCTCACTAATTCTGTCTTCCATTGATTCAGTTCTATTCCTTTGCCCATTCAGTGTCCTATCTATTTCTGAAAATTTAGTATTAATCTTCTGGATTTTGATGTGTAGATTTTGTATCATTTCTAATTTTTCATTTATTTTGTCATTCTGTTCCTGTATTGTCTTTTGAAATTGTTCTAGGGCTTTCTCTGTGGTTTCCTCAATTTTGTCAGTGTTTTCCTTGATCTGTCTCTCAATTCATTGAAGATACCTAAATATAATTATTTTGAATTCCTTATCAGGGAGTTCTAATGCTGCTTCTTCCTCAGGGATGTGTTCTGGGTCTATAAATTGGTTCCTTTTGTCTCTTGCTTTATCTTGCTTCTTTGTGTGGACTGTGATGCTCTGTTGTCTCCAAGACATTGTGATGTTTTTCTGTTTATATTTAATTGGTGATTATATGTTGGAGTGACTTGCCCATGATTTTTGTTTTCTTTGTTTTGTTTGTATGTTATCTACATAAGCAGGGTACTGTGCTGTTCTCCTCTATTCGCTAGTTGGCAGCACTTATACACTAACCACCTGGCTCCTTTCCCGTTGTCAGCTTCCCATATGTCCCTGCCATCCTTGGCAAATGGAGCCTACTCTTAGGTCTCTGGTATCTGAATGAGAGTACTGTCACTTTAAAATCCAAAATGGTCACCAGTTGAAAAGATTCAAAATGGCTGTGCTCTCGGTCACTTTAAATATCCAAAATGGCTGCACTCTTGGTCACTTTAAGCATCCAAAATGGCTGATGCTTGTAAACAATCAAAATGGCTAGGCCCTCTGGACAGCTGAAAGTCCACAGCTCAGGTTGTCTCTCTCCTTGCTGTTTCTCTTCCTAGTCATAGGCCACCAGTACAATCGTTCCAGCAACCCTTGGCAACAAGGGCTGATCTTTAGGGCAATTCTCAGGTCCCAACCCCACTTGGAAAAATTGAGGCTGTTGGTCCCATCAAAGTAGCTAAAAGTCCACTGCTCTATCTTCATAGTCACTGTTTTCATTCAGGTTTTTCTGCTAGCTGGTGCCTAATCCACTTCCGTACACTTCCTTTCAAAGCTTGGGGCTCCAGGATTATCTTCTGTGTCTCTGTCAATTGATTTCCCTTTTTTTTGTTGTAGATGGTCTGTGTAACTTGTCTGCCTATTCCTCCATCTTACCAGAAGTCCACATCTTAAATTCAAGCCTCAGTAAGTTTAAAAACATTGACATACTGCAAAGCATCTTCTCAGATCACAATGCTATAAAATTGGAAATCAACACTAGGAAGACCAATGGTAAAAGAGCAAACACTTGGAAACTAATAACACTCTCCTCAAAAATGACTGGGTTATATAAGAAATAAAATATAAAATTAAAAATTCCTTGAATCAAATGAGAATGAAAATACAACACACCAAAATCTTTGAGACACAGCAAAAGCAGTGATCAGAGGACAATTTATAGCAATAGATGTACACATCCAAAAAGAAGAAAGAACTAAAATCAACACCTTAACCCAACATCTCCAACAATTATAAATATTTCAGCAAAAAAAGCCTAGTCACTAGAAGAAAAGAAATAATATCAATTCCAGCAGAAATAAAGGAAACAGAAAATAGAAAGACAATAGAAAAAAATCAACAAGACTAGAAGTTGGTTCTATGAAAAAATTAATAAAATTGACAAACCACTGGCAAACTTAACAAAGGAAATGAAGGGGAAGAAAAATGCAAATGAAAGGAAAAGGAAATGAAATGGGTGACATCACAGCAGAGCCAACAGAAATTTAAAAAAATAATATCAGAATATTATGAAGAACTGTACTCAAATAAATTTGAAAACCTAGAAGAAATGGAGAGATTTTAGAAATATTGTTTACCTAAACTAACACAGACTGATGTAGAAAATTTGAACTGACTGAAGGCTGGCAGTTAAAACCCACCAGCCACTCCTTGGAAGGAAAGTTGGGCAATCTACTTCTGTAGTGATACAGTGTCAGAAACCCGAGGAGAGGTCACTATGAGTCAGATCCTACTCAATGGCAGTGAGTTTGGTTTGATTTTGGTTTATTAACAAAAGAAGAAATTGAACATATTGTTAAAAAAAAAAAAATTACCAATATGAGAAAGAAAGTCCTCGCCTAGATGGTTTCACTAGTGAGTTCTACCAATCATTCAGAGAAGAGCTTACACCAATCATATTCAAACTATTCCAGAACACAGAAAAGGATGGAATCCTCCCAAATTCATTTTATGAGGCAAGCATAATCCTAAAACCAAAACCAGGCAGACACTGCTAGAAAGTAAAACTAACAGAACAATATCTCTCATGAGTATAAATGCAAAAATCTTCAACAAAACCCTAGCCAATAGACTCCAACAGCATATCAAAAAAATAATACATCATGACCAAGTGGGATTCATAACAGGTATGCAAATATAGATCAACATTAGAAAAATAATCAACACAATCACATAAGTAAAATAAATGAAAAGAATCACACAATCATATCAATAGATGCAGAAAAGGCATCTGATAAAATCCAACATTCATTCCTGATAAAGATTCTCAGAAAAATAGAAATAGAAGGGACATTCCTCAACATAATAAAGGATGTATATACAAAACCAATAGCCAACATTATTCTCAATGGAGAGAGACTGAAACCATTCCCCATGAGAACAGGAACCACACAAGAATGCCCTCTATCACTTCTATTCAACATTGTATTGGAAGTCCTAGCCAGGGCAATAACACAAGAAAGGGGTATCAAAGGCATCCAAATTGGTAAGGAAGATGTAAAATTATCCCTATTTGCAGATTATATGATCCTATACATAGAAAACCCAAAAGACCCAGCAAGAAAACTACTGAAATATGTTGAAAGATTTAACATAGTAGCAAGATACAAGATCAACACACAAAAATCAGTTGGATTCCTCTACACCAGCAAAGAGGTCTCTGTAAAGGAAATAAAGAAATCAACACCAAAAATATAAAATACTTGAGAATAAATCTTACAGGAACACAAAAGACCTATACAAAGAATACTACAAAACACTACTTCAAGAAACTGTAAGAGATCTACATACACGGAAGACCATACCATGCTCATGGATAGGAAGATTGAACTATGTGAAAATGTTAGTACTGCCCAAAGCAATCTATATATTCAATGCAATACTGATCCAGATTCCATCAACATTTTTTAAAGACATGGCAAACCAACCACTAATTTTATATGGAAAGGAAAGAGTCCATGGATAAGCAAAGTACCACTGAAGAATAAGAACAAAGTAGGAGGTCTCACACTCCCAGACCTCAAAATCTACTATATAGACACAGTTGTCAAAACAGCCTGGTATTTGTACAACAATAGACACACTGAGAACCCAGAAACAGATCCATTAACCTACTGTCAGCTGACCTTTCACAAAAGGCTGAAATCCATTAAATGGGGAAGAGAGAGTCTCTTTCACAACTGGGCCTGGTAAAACTGGATATCCATTTGCAGAAAACTGAAACAAGATCCATACCTCACACCATACACAAAAACTAACTCCAGATGGATCAAAGACTTACATGTGAAACCAAAAACCATAAAGTTCATCAAAGAAAAAATAGGGGCAAATTTAGGGGCCCAAATTTATGGCATAAATTGGCTATCAACCATAACCCAAGATGCATAAACAGCAGAAGATAAACTAGATGAGTGGGACCTTCTAAAAATTTAATTCTTATGTGCATCAAAAGACTTCCCCAAAGGGTAAAAAGGGGAATACAGAATGGGAAAAAATATTTGGCAATGACATATTGCACAAAGAATTTATCTCTAAAATTTATAGAAAATTCCAACACCTCACCATCAAAAAGAAAAACAATCCAACTAAAAAATGAGCAATAGATATGAACAGACACTTCACTAAAGAAGATATTCAGGCAGCCAACAAACACATGAAGAAATCTTCCCCCTCAACAGCCATTAGAGAAATGCAGTGAAAATAACCATGAGATACCATCTCACCCCGGCATTAATAGCAAAGGTCAACAAGACAGAAAATAACAAATACTGGCAAGGATGTGGAGAGATTGGTACTCTCATACACTGCTGGTGGAACTGAAAAATGATATAACCACTGAGGAAATCAGTATGGTGATTCCTTAAAAAGGTGGAAATAGAAATACCATTTGATCCAGCAATCCCATTACTAGGTACATATCCTAAAGAAGTGATAGGCAGGACATGAACAAATATATGCACACCCGTGTTCATTGTAGCACTATTCACACTAACAAAGAGAGGGATACTTAAGTGTCCATCAACCAAAGAATGGATAAGCTAACTATGGTACATACACACAATGGAATGCTATGCAACTGTGCAACCCTAAAGAATAATGTGGAGTCTGCAAAACACCACAGAACAAGGATGAAGTTGGAGGACATTATGCTGAGTGAAATAAGTCAATCACAGAAGGACAAATATTTTATTAATCCACTACTGTAAAAAGCCAGTGGAGTCGGATCCAACCCATAGCAACCCCTCCTTGGGTTTCCGAGGCAGTATCACTACAGAAGTAGATTGCCCAACCTTCCTC
>NW_006921983.1:995292-1015997 GCF_000298275.1 Orycteropus afer afer | reverse complement strand
ATGAAAAATGTCATCAATGTCCCTGAGTTGTAAATGTAGAAATTGTTATGTTAGCAAATATCTTGTTCTGTATGTTTTCACCACAATAAAAGTTTTAAAAAAAAAAAAAAAAAAAAAGTGCTTTCTGGTAATTTTCAAGATTGGTTAATACAGTTGAACAGAGCACTGAAGTTGTTAATTATAGGGAAATGAGGAGATAACAAATAGCTCCAACCCATCCTGACACCTGTCTTTTGAATGAACGAGGAGCAATTATATTTCAAGTAAGTCAATTCTAGGCATGACTAATTCCTTACTTGTGGCCAAATTGTTAACTGGGCATTGAGTGGTTCCAAAACCATTGTGCCAGTTATCTCTGCCAAGGAACAAGTTCAGGTTTGTGTGGTTGGATTGGGCTAGCAGTCCTCATTCCAGAACCAGTCCCCATAGCCCATGGGCTGGGGCTGCCAGGCTCAAAATATCAAAGGGAGCCATGGCTCAGGGTGACCGGCTGCAGCATAACAGCACTTGATATTTAAGCCCTGTTCATTGCTGACATCTCCATCCCAGTCCCTGACACGTCAAAGCCAAGACAGAAATCTGGATGAAATCTCCTACCCTTCTGCACATGGGCTCACCTTTCAAACAGAGGCCTCTCATTTCCAAACTCTTCACCTGTACACTTTACTGGGTTCCACCTCTGATAAGTCTGTCAACAAAGGCAAGGAAAAGAGGAAGAGATGGGAAGAGGAGGGTTGTCAGGGCCGCCAAGGGAAGTGGTTAGTCGAGTCATTTTAAACTGTTTCTCTTTGGCACAGATTGAATGACATTCTGGCCTAATGACAAAGAATTATCATGCCAAGTAGCTCAAGAGCAAGAGCAAAATACCAACAGCAGGTGTGTCACCACACACACACCCTTTACTGTACCTGACACTAAATGGTGAGAGGAGAAGGCTAATTAAGTCCTCAGACTTATGCTGCTACCCCTACGCACAGCAGAACAGCAGAGTGGCAGTGGAAGCAACATAGAGCCCTCCATGCAGGTGACAAAAAAAAAAAAAAAAATCACCTCTGAGATCTCCCATCCTCCTCCCCAAATGCAAATAAACCTCAGAGGAATAGAGCTTTTGTGTGAAGGAATTTATCACCTAACCTTATCCTTCTGTCAATGCCCCAACCCCCAGCAGAAGGGCAGGCACTTGAGAAGGTGGGTGGGGGAACAAAACAGGATCTGTTCTCCAAGGGCAGGCTGAGTGTGCTTTAGCCAGGTGGCAACAGACCCCTGAAGAATAGTGGGAAGTAGAATCCACAAGAAGAGAGAAGGTACTGCATGGGCTCCAAAAACCTGACAAGGGCCCCAACCTCATGGAGGAGGAACAGCCAAAGACAAACTCTTGTTGTTATTATTACTGATAATTGCCATGGAGTCATGGCAACTCCATGCACACTGGAACAACTGGCTGCCTGGTTCTGCACCATCCCTGTGACTGGCCATGGATCAACTGTTAAGATCCAGAGAGTTTTCATCAGCTGATTTTCAGAAGTTGATCACCAGATCTTTCTTCCTATTCCTCTTAGTCTGGAAGTTCCCTGAAACATATTCAGCATCATGCAAGCCTTCACTGACTGACAGGAGGTGGTACACCTAGGCTGCATTGGCCTCATGCATTGGCCTCATGCATTGGCCAGGAATCTAGCCAAATCTCCCACACAGAAGATGAAACTTCTACTACTAAACCACCACTGCCTCCAGGCAAATTCTAGTACCTTTCATATTTCCACTTGAATCCTATACTCACTATCACAAAGCAGCAATATCTTCTAGCTTAAGAAGGTCAGAGGTTCTCAAAGAGCTAGGCTGACATAGTAGCTACAATAATGGGCTCAAGCATAGCAAGGATTTTGAGGATGTAGCAGGACAGGGCAGTGTTTCACTCTGTTGTACGTAGGCAAACTATGAGTCAGGGCCAACTCGAGGGCACCTGTTTTGGTTACCTAGTGCTGCTCTAACAGAAATACCACAATTGGGATGGCTTGAACAAACAGGAGTTTATTCTCTTACAGTTTTGGAGGCTAGAAGTCTGAGTTCAAAGTGCTGGGCTCTAGGGGCTGGATGGAAGTCCCTCAACCATGGCTTCAGCTCTGCCTCTGGCTCCTGGGCCACTGAAGCTGGAGGCTTTCTTCACTCAGGCAGCTGCTGGCTGCTAGGCTGACAAACTCAAGGTCGACAAGTAAAAAAACACAGTTCTGATGTTACCAAACCACATGACAGGCCATTAATTCAAGTCCACTGAAAGTCCCAAGATCGGCAGAGCATTGGCAAGCTACTAAATGAAGACCCAGCTACATGCAGGGTTCAAGCATGCCATCCACTGGAGAACTTCCTCAAAGTTGCTTCTTATATACTGGAAGCAGTTCACATCCCTAAAGCAGCTACTCAGCTGCTCCAGTAGATTCCACCATGGAGTTAATTACCAGTCTCACCATGGAGAATAACTACATCCAGCTGCCCAGCCAATCAATCAGGCCCAGCCAAGGTGGCACACAAACTTAACTACCACAGCACCTAACAACAACAACGTGACATAATATATAAATTACTTCTTAGATCAGATCAAGTTTACAAACACCTGAATTTATGAGACCATGGCTTCCTTCTGCTGACCAGATGCCTTTGGTCACTACCCTAGTTTAACTCCTCTTCTGTGTCATTAACAGAGGATATTAAGAGGGCACACTGGAGTTCAGGAAGCCAAGGCATATAGGGATCATTAGGTGGGTGTTGTCATCGGGGAAGAGCCTGCCCACTCTAAGGCTGCAGAGCTCTGGATATGAGAACCTGGGGCAAAGGAGAGCAGATGCCATACTGAACAGCTGCGAGGGGTTCAAAATGCAAAGCTGATGTGGTAAACTGGAAGCTTCTGAAAAAACATGGAACCTAAGGATATAGCTAAATATCAGGATCCAAGTCTCCTGATGGAGCAAGAGACGTGGCAGTTTCAAAGTCCAAACCTGCAAGTCTGGGAAGGCAATATGTGCCAAACCAGGTACAAAGAAGCCAATAACGAAGATCAGCACTTTAGGAAGATGGGTAGGAGCAGGAAGTATCTGTTGAGCTTGGGCCCTGCCACGCTTACAGACACACTAACTGCAGGATTGATCTGCAGGTGAGCCTCCAATCCCAAGACCTAGTTTTCTTGGTATGTGTGCATTTCTTTTCTTTTTTTAATTTTTATTGTCATTTGGGTGAAAGTTTACAGAGCAAATTCGTTTTCTATACAACAGTTCATACATATTTTGTATCGTGACATTGACTGGAATTCCCTACAATGTAACAGCTCTCTTCCCACTTCCTCCCCATAGTTACCTCTTCCCTGTGTCCTTCCCTCCCATGCACTCCCGCCCCACTGAGCTGTCTCCCTGTGCAAACACTGCCCTTTTGTTCTCCCATGATTGATCCCTCCAAGTAGTGTATCTACCTGATGTAAATGTTCACCCCATATGCCTGTCTATTGTTCAGCTGGAAGCCACAGGAATGAGTTCAATTTAAGACCTGAAGGGTAGCTAGGAGCCAGAGTCTCAGGGGTCTCACCAGGCTCTATCAGGCCAGCAAACCTGGTCTTTTTTTTTAATATATGATTTTGAGTTTTGTTCCACATTGTTCTTCCACCCTGTCCAGGATCTCCTATACTGATCCCCCTCCAAGTGGTTGACAGTGGTAGTCAGGCACCATCTAGTTCTGCTGGTCTAATGGTCATATAGGCTGAGGATCACATGGTCTGCCAGTCCCTTGGACTAATTATTTCCATGTGTCTTTGGTTGTCTTTCTTCTTTGTCTGGAGAAGGAGAGACCCGTTTTTGCATCTAGATAGGCGCTTGCAAGCTTCTAAGACCCCAGTAGCCACTCACCAAAGTAGGATACAAAAAATGTTTTTGTGTAGTATGTTACGCCAATTGAGCTTGATGTGCCCTGCAACCATGGTCCCGAGCCCACAGGTCCAACTTGCTGCCTCCAGGTAGCTGGCTGTGGCCAAGAGGCCACAACAGCCTTTCTCCTTGTCAGCTCTACTATACACCTGGACATTCTTACAGCTCATAAACATATACATGTAGAAACATCTGTTAAGCCTATACATGATCATGAGCACATTACCCACTGCCTAGACATACCTGATTATTCAGCCTGTCCACTCATCTATCCATGCTTAGATCAATGCTTGCTATCTCTGACAACGCAGTACTGTACATGCAAAAGGGTTCATCTTTGTCGTCTGTACCTCCTACGTACCTCTCTGTGTCTTCCTCTTCCACAGTGCCACTGTGTTGATCACTCATTGGCATGACATGTGTGCATTTGCAATGTATTTCCCCAGTTATATTGTTAAGTTCCTAGAAACTTAGTTTACCCAAAAGTCTCCTAGGTCCCTTCTTAAAATGCAGATACCATTTGCAGAGCTCTACCCAGAAATTGTCACATGCTGGGTCTGATGTGATTGGGAATTGGTGTATTTTACAAGTATGCCTGAGTAATTCTGATGCAGGTGGTCCTTAGATCACACAGTGAGACATTTTTCCAGAAAGTAGGAATCCACATGTATTGATCTTTACATTGATCAAATTTCCTGCATTTTAGAAAGAATACTAACAATAATAGTGTTTTTTAAGTCCAATCAGCTAAACAGAATCCAGCTTAGTGTTCACATGCAGCAGCAGCAGCACACTGCCAACAAGTCATATCAGACTCATAGCACCCCTCCTTGGGTTTCCAAGGCAGTATCTCTATGGAAGTAGATTGCCCAAACACACAGAGAGACTTTAATGTGGAATATTTTCCACAAGAGTGGTGGAAGAGCTCAGAAATCAAACAGGGGTGGGTAGGCAACTGAGAGACTAGAAACTGCTGGAAGCTGCTACCACTTCTAGGCCTGGAGACAGAAGGGCCGCTTGAAAAACATTGGAACCATGATGATCTTGTCCCACAGGAATTGAGCCATGGAAGAGATGCAGCCACTGTTGGACAGGTGGCCTGGGATGGATGTAGTAGGTAGAGAGGAGAATGCCTGGGTTTCTTCTTTGTTCCTGCCTACTAGCCTTTCCAAAGCACCTCCTAGTGTGTAAACCTAGACAGGAGCTTTCTGACCTGAGGAAAACAAAATAGAAACAAAAACCCAATTGCTTTCAAATTGATTCCTCCTCATGGCAACCTCATGTGTTTCAGAGTAGAGCTATAGTCCACAGGGTGTTCAGTGGCTGTGATTTTTTTGGAAATAGATCTCCAGGCCTTTCTTTGGAGGTGCTTCTGAATGGATTAGAATCATCAACTTTTCAGTTAGGAAGTAATCAAGGACTTAATAATTTGTGCCTCCTACAGAAAACCTGCTGACCTGAGAGACTAGGAAACATTACCTGTTGAGCCTGCCCTGCACAACAGAGCAAGGGAAAGCTGAAGACCAGTGTAATAACAATAGCAGTGATAGTACTATGGCTCACTAGCAATTCTCAGTCATCTCCTATGTACCAGGTTTTTGCTAAGCACTCTACATGTTATTATCTCAACTGCTCCTATATAAATACACTGAAATACTGACAGTGTTCTCACTGTACAGAGAAGGAGGCTGACATGCCCAAGTCACAGGGTGAGGAAAAATGGTGCAGGGATAAGAACCTGGACATCTGACTTCAGAGCTCTCCCTCTTAAACACAACAAGGCTCATAATGTCTCCATGAGTCGGAGCCAACCCAATGACAACTAACAACATGTCCCAGAAGCAAACAGAAGTTGTGGATTTCAATCTTCCTTCAGTTATAGCCATTAATGTTGCTACAGAGGTCCTTAACAAATACTTGCTGCATGACTATGATCTCGGAGGTCAGGTCAGCATCAAGTCACAATATGATTTCTGCTTATTGGTGTCCCTTGAACTTTGGAGAAACTTGGCTTCCTTGGGGACCAACCTCCTTTTATTTTGAAGTAAATTTTTTAAGTAAGTTTGCATTTTTTTGTTTGTATCTGAATGCAAATATAAAAATATATGCTTGAGAAATGTATAAAATAATAATTTAATAGAAAATATTATGCATTAAAACCAAAAAGAATGCACTAAATAGCACTTATTAAATTATAGGATAAAAATATTGTTTAAAATACAGAGTATTTTTTAGATACTTTTCATAGAAGCAAACAATGTGAACAGAATTTAACAAATCTCTCAGTTTGGCTAGCTCAAGAAGGGTATAGAAGAGCTAAATGATATAATGATTAAGGTGTAGTTAATAAATTTCTAATAAACTTTGAACTCTTGAGATTTTATTGTCTTTTCCAGTATCTCTAGATATTTAAAAATTAATGAAGAAAACACAAAATTCTCACAAGCAATGCTTGTCCAGTCTGCATTCTCAGAACAATGCAATTAAACTAGACTTTTACATAAATATTTAACTAAAAGAAGAAACTTTGAAAATAACAGCAGTGTATTATTCTAAATATGTTAGGGCTGCTAGGATCCTTGCCTCTGTGGACATGACCTCTAGTGTTCTGGAGTTATAAGAACAAATCTCACAGGATAGACTTGGATCTTTTCTTCTTCTTTTGTAATCTCTCAGGAGCAGCACAGGAAGAGTTTTCTTAAATTTGTCTAAAAAGTGTTCATTTGGGAACTATAATGTTCTAGCTCACATAGGTTATCTAACACAGCATTACGTGTTTTCTTCCATTTTCAGCATTCTCCATATATGCTTTGATAAATGCCTACATTAAAAAGGTAGAATTGGGATGGGGAATGGGGGAGTAGGGATAATTGGAGGAAACATCCTCAAAGAAGAGGACAAATCAGCTTGTCATGAAAATTTCCTTTGTCCTGGATGCATGGCTTCTTCTCATTTTCTTCCTGGTATTTTACAGTTTCAACTTCTACCCATAAGCAAATACTAAAATTATCTAATTTCCCAAAATCCTGGCTCAGACTAACTACATCCTAATTCCACAAGGAGAATGTGAACTGCTATGAGATTAAAAGACCAACCTCCTATTGACCATTATTGAGAACTACCCTTCCCCCAATAATGGTGGCTTCCACCACCTTTTATTCTTATTTAGTTTTCAATCTGTGATAGCCTGTCAGTTGAAGGAGACTTTGTCTTATTAGCAGTTTCTTGGGAAAGTGCTTAATGTTTACTTGATCTTACACTCAGTTATCTATCACTATCCTAAGTGAATTTACTAAGAGTTATTTTAATTCAATAGAGTTCTGGGAGAAGAAGTGAATTAGTTAGCATCCCTAAACTTTATCATAGTGAGAACTTCAACAAGTCATACAACCAACACATTGCCAAATGCACACACATAGAGTGAGAGCCAACAAAAGGCAAGATTATTCCCTAATTATTTTGTGTCCTTCCCTGCCTTTTCTCTGGATAGTTGGTTGTACTGATTGGAAATACAAATGAATCACAGGCATACCACCCTTTGTGAGAAGGGTTTATATGCTCCCCTATTAGAGAGGGATAGAGAAAACATAACTTCCCTCTCTTTGAACCCATTCACCTCCCATTCTTTCCATGAACTTTCAAGCCTAAGATGTTACTACTATCCCTTGTAGGAGGTGGCTTTAGGAGCCAATTTTACACAATGAAACAGAAAATGATAGGATCTGTTTTCCTTTCAGGAATGATATCATTGACCCCATGAATGTCAGAGCATGCAGGAACCCCATCCTGAAGAGAGTACAGGGACTCTTTGGGCTCCGGGACCCATGAGGAAGAAGCCAGCAGGAGATTGCTCTCCCCTGTCTTCCAGATTGGGCCTTCTCCCTTCTCTCCTCTCTCAGCATTGCCATTCCATACAATGTCATCATGATCACCATGTCAGCTATGCATGTAGATGAATGGCCCCAAACCAGTACCTCTGGCCAGCTCCTCTCCTGACCTCTAACTCTTGTTTCTCATTGCCTGGTGGACAGTTTTTTCATAGCTATCCTGCAACACCTCAAACTCAGTATATGTACAGTTGAATGTATTGACTCTCCTACCCCTTAAATGAGATTTTCCTCTAAGTTCTCTATTTCTGTAAATGGCAAAACCCTCTAAAGTTTCCTTTTTATTCCCACTTCTTCCCTCACATCCCAAGTTGTCCCTGACTGATTGATTACAGTATTTACCAGTCCATCTCCCACTATCCCTCACTCATCTCCCCAAGCATCCTTCACTGTAGAATAAGCTCCATAAGCCCTGAGTTGATCATGCTTCCCTCTGCTTTCTACATGGAGTTAATATCTTTCAACTCTGTACTGACCCTTTTATGATTAACCACAAACTAATATTCCCCACTAGTGTATTGGCTCTCTAGTGCTGCTGTAACAGAAATATCACAAATGGATGGGTTTAACAAACAAGCACTTATTCTTTTACAGCTTAGGAGGCTAGAAGTCTGAGTTCAAAGTACCAGCTCTAAGGGCTGGGTGATGACTACTCGATCTTGGGCTTCAGCTCTGCCCCCTGTTCCAGGCCCACTAGAGCTGGAGGGTTCTTCTAACTCATGCAACAGCTGGATAGTGAGCCTGATGAAACCCAAGATCAACAAGTAAAATGACACAGTCCCAAGGTCAACGAGCAACATGTCAAGCAACTAGTTCAAGTCCAGAAACCATCCCAAGCGCATCAGGCAACATGGCAGGCCACTGATGACTCAGCCAAATTTAGGATCCGGATGTGCCAAGAAGCTAAAGAACATTCTCAAAACTTCTCCTTATATACTGGAAGCAGGCCACTTCCTGAAGGCAACTAATCTGCTCACAGCAGATTCCACCACAGAGTTGACTATTCCACATTCAATCTCATCATGGGGAATAATTGCATCTAGATGCCCAGCCACTCAAAACCATGGCCCAGCCATGCTGACATGCAACCTTAACTACTACACATCTTCTCCCATCAATTTTCTCATATGACAATGTAAAACTTATAAAAATAGGGAATAATTCACATTTAATGAGACAATAGTCTATACAAGGCTCTATGATGAGAGTTTTACATGGACCATATCATTTAATAATAATGAAGCTAATCTTTTTTATTGCTTACCATGTACCAGACACCATTCTAAGTACAATGACATATATTAGCCTATGTAATTCTCACTACAGTCCATTGAAGCAGATCATATTATTATTATTCCCAATTTACAGGTAAGAAAGCTGTCACAGAGAAGTAACTTGTCCAAGGTCACATAGTTAGTGAGGGGTGGAGCTTGATTCTAACTCAGGAAGACTGGATCTAGAGTGCCCAGGTTAGCTATTAACCAAATTAGACAGTGAACCTTCTCCTTTGTCCTTCATACTAGAATGTTCTTTCCTCCATATGCCCACCTGCTGTGATTCAAGTCTTTTAAAATGTATGGCATTTATCTTCTCATCCAAAAGTACCATTCACCTCTGAACCCTAGGACACTGTTTATATTTCTCTCTTGTGGAATTTAGGTTGTTCTGCTTTGTTTTCAAAGTTACAGCTATCATATTTAAGTTAAAACCTGACTTACCAATGTGGTCAAGGTATCTTCCAATATAAATGACAATATACATTTACACCCAAAACAGAAAAAGCCTGGGGAATTTTCTAAGACTTAAACTAGTTTCTCTGTTAAGGCAGCCAGTTGAATAACCCTTTGCTCATAGCATTCTTTCAACATATAAACACTGATGTCTTAATTGAAATAATTGGGACTGGATCTTGAAAATACAACAGACCCCCTTCCTGTCATTATGGGTGTGGACTCCAGCAAATGCTTCACAGAGGGTTGTTAGCACTTGAGCTTCATGAGTGGGTTTGGAAGTGGGTTGGGAGAAGTTTACACCATCCTTAGAAGGCTAGGGGTTCCCGAGGATTCCTGGTTCTCTTTTACAAGCAAACCACTGCCATTGAGTTAATGTCTACTCATAACGACCCCCACTAGGTTTCCAAGGCTGTAAATCTTTATGGAAGTAGATTGCCTCTTCCTCCCATGGAGCAGCTGGTGGGTTTGAGCCACTGAACTTGTGGTTAACAGCCAAATGCCTTACCCACTACGCTACCAGAACTCCTTCATTGCAAGCAAAGTCAAAGCTGAAACTCCTGTATGCAGCTCATTTAGGTTAACCACAATTTTACTGGCATCATCCAGACAGAATTTAGAAGTAAGCATGAGAGTTCATTTCTCTATGATACTGAATGGTGCCCCCAATTCCACTGGGGTAATTCCAGTAGAAATAAAACTAGCCTTTCACTCACAGGGATTTAATGGTGTAAAGTTCATGCTACTCCTCACCCATGGGTACCTCCTCCTTTTGTACCCCTGGAAACACACACTACCATGTCTCCTCTTGAGAATATCCCACCACAAACACCTCAAGGCACCATTAAAACCAATGATCTTCCCTGAGCTCATTGAATGACTGCTCTCCTTCATTCTCATTCCCTGGAAGAAAATCACTCAAATTATTATGGTCATAGATGACCTTTTACATTAAAGAGAGAGTCTATTTTATTACATGAGTAAAATAATTGGTGGAAGCCTACTTATCTGTTATGTAAATTTTCATTTCTCTATGATGATTATGTGAAATTTCATGTATGGGGTGAGGGTCAAAAGTAATATAGCAGTGCTTTGATGTCAGAGAGGAGTCACCAAATAGTAAAGTGAAATGATGTGTGTGTGAGTGTGTGTGTATTTGTGCATGTATATGCTAACACCTTTTTTCTCAGTGAATTGAGAAAAATGAATTCTGGTGTCCTGTTTTGTTGTTGCTGTTATGTGCTGTTGAGTCGGACTCAACTCATAGCGACCCCTCCTTGGGTTTCTGAAGCAGTATCACTACGGAAGTAGATTGTTCAACCTTCCTTCCAAGAAGTGGTTGGTGGGTTTGAACCACCAGCCTTCTGGTTAGCAGTCAAGTGCCTTAAGCACTACACTACCAGAGCTCTTTTCTGGTGTCCTAGGCATGCCATACTTCTTTGACCATTGTGACATTTCTGTTTTACTATAACTATTTACAATTTCATCTCACCATTTTTTCCTCTACTGAGAACTTTCAAAGGTCTTAACTGATTTGAGTCAAATTGAATACTAAGAGACATCAAAACCTATCACAAATTTGATTTATTATAAACAATATTACATAGTAGTATTTAATGATTATAATGAACTTTCTGTGTAAATTGAGGTAAACAGAAATATGATTACAGTATGCCACCCCTGCACACACAGACCTCCTGTGTGTCCATTGGGACTGTGTCATATTACTTGTTGATTTTGGGTTCATCAGGCTCACTATCCAACCATTGTATGAGTTAGAAGAAGCCTCCAGCTCTAGTGGGCCTGGAACACAGGGAAGAACTGAAGCCCAAGATCGAGTAGTCTTCACCCATCCCTTAGGATCTCATTTACAAATGCATCATCTGACCAATAGCATGACCACTTCATGGTGTCATGTTGTAATGGAATAAAAAAGATTAAATATACAACCATCATGGGTAATTGTCTCCATGAACAACTGCCTCATTTGTCATAAGACTGAAAAACTGCATGGTGCCCAATTACAATTACTAAACATTTTCATCAAAGATTCTATGGAAGAATCTTGATCAAAAGGAGGGAAATGCAGAACAGACTCTCAAATTCGTATGGTCTCTAGATTTTCTGGAGCCATTGGAACTAGATGAACTCCTAAAACTATTGCCCTGAGATAATCTTTAAACTTTAAAGCAAAGACATCACCTGAAGTCTCTCAAAACCAAACAATAGGTAATCTAAACTACTAAAAAAAAAGTCTGCCTTGCACATTATGATTTCTTTAAAACTATCTGAATGGGATCAAAGTGACAATAGTAACTCAAAAGATTAGATAGGAATCTTAGGATCTTAGGAGATAGTGAGCTTATGTTATTGGAGGAGGAATAACTGAGAAAAGATGGGTGAGAATGGTCGCACAACCAGAAGAATGTGATCAATGTCATTGAATTATATATGTAGAGAAATGGTTGGATGGGTGTATATTTTGCTGTGTATATTCTCAACAACAACAACAAAAAAAAAAAAAACACCAAGAATACGTACAGTGCTTAATGTCCTTAATGCAAAACATTTATACTAAAAAAAAAAAAACAACTGTTCCCATTGAGTCAATTCCAACCCATGCAATCCCATGTGTATCAGAGTAGAACCACCCCATACAGTTTCCAATAGCTGATATGTTAGAAACAGATTGCCAGGTCTTTCTTCCAAGCTGACTCTGGGTGGGTTAGAATCATCAACCTTTAAGGTAGTAATCAAGTGTAGCTACCCAAATTGTAGAAATTTTTACTTCTGCTAGGACTTATGTCATGTAGAACCAAGGCCTCTCTCACCTGCACTGTTTAGTGGGAGATCTCTTAATGCCTTAGTGGAAAGGGGGCATGTGGATCTTGAGGGGAGCAGAGTAACAGGAGGGACAAAAGCACTGGGACAGGTGGACACTCAAGCAGAAAGATGAGAAGGATTGGCAGAAGAGCAGATGATGCAAGAGATGATGGAGAGAAGACCAAAAGAGACTACACCCTGGGGTAGTGTAGAAAGGAGGGAGCTGAGCAACTGCCACTTGGATGGGTTTTAAAGTGGCAGGCTGAGGAGGAAGCTGGCAGGGAGTGAGGGGGAAATAGCGGGGAGTGTTGGGCACAGGCTCACAACTGGAACAGGTCTCAGGGCTGGAAAACAAGAGATAAACATTTGACCAGCAGTGAATGGCAGTGCTTCCAGGGACTGCTTTCAACACCTATGAGGCCAGGGCCTGGAGCTAGGGAGGGAGAAGAAAGGCGATTCCTTGTCCAGTCACTAAGAAGTGAGAGTTGGGTTCTTGCCTGCTATGGAGAGCAGCATGAACATGGCAAGGCCCTCTGGTGGGAGTGTCTGAGTGTCACTCACAAGCTCCCGGCAGTTGAAAGGAGTTTAAGAAAATACCACGCTGGGGCCATGTGATTTAATTGCCCTGCTATTTGTTAATTAGTCTATGTGAAAATGCCAATATCTGACTGTGCTTGGGGAGTGGGAGGCAAGAATGTAATTTTGTGTGAAGCAGTTCCAAGCACCAGGCAGTTAGAATTTACCTGTTAAGTTTGTGGCTCTGGTACTTAGATGGTCTGATTTCTCAAGCTGCCTAAGTTTTTCATTACTCCTGGGAAGTTTCTCATTTAGAAACTCTTTAAGTGTTTCTTACTCATTCAAATAGGAAGCACAATTCTTCTCCCAACCAAGTTGTTTATGAGGCATGCAGAACTGAGCTGCTAATCTTCATAAGTGAAGGTGGGGCTAGGGATCCATCAGTGTCTTCTTTCTGTGTCTAGCATTCTCCAAGTGGGTCTTCTTCCTTTGCTTCTTCACTTGGACAGGGTTCCAGTGTTTTTTTTTTTTTTTGTTGTTGTTGTTTTGTTTTTTGTTTTTTGTTTTTTTTGCCTTCCTCTCCCATATCAGAAGTTTTTCTCAGGAAAAGATGAGTAATGTCAGTCACTTACATGGTAGTGTGAATAGGTACCAGCTACATTTCCCTTGATTCACTCAGTAAATATTAACTAAGGGCTACAATGTTCCAGGTGCTGGGAATATAAAAACCTCATCCTTGTCCTGTGAGTTCTAGGACTAGAGTTTGTTTTGTTTTGTTTGTTTGTTGTGTGCCATCGAGTCGGACCCGACTCATAGCGACCCCTCCTTGGGTTTCCGAGGCAGTATCACTATGGAAGTAGATTGCCCCATCTTCCTTCCGAGGAGTGGCTGGTGGGTTTGAACCGCCAGCCTTCTGGTTAGCAGTCAAGTGCCTTAGCCACTATGCTACCAGGACTAGAGTGGGAGATGGAAATAGAAATAAATAACCAGAAATCAGTGTTAGTAAATACAATATTCTCAGGGTACTTTTAGGAGCAGAACCAAAACCACAATCAAACTCACTGTCATCGAGTTGATTCAACTCATAGCAACCCCTCCTTGGATTTCCAAGGTGGTATCTCTATGGAAGTAGATTTCCCAGTCTTTCTTCCAAGGAGTGGCTGGTGGGTTTGAACCACCAGCCTTCTGGTTAGCAGTCAAATGCCTTAGCCACTATGCCACCAAGCTCCCTTAGGAGGAGAGGTACTAACTTAATCTGGATTAGGGTTCTGGTCAAGGTGTGCTTTCAGGAAGATGTGATGGCTAAAGTGTGTCTTAAAAGACTAATGAAAGGAAAGAAGGAGAAGGTATGGGTGTGGTCAGGCAAGAGGAGTAACAGCCAAATCACACCCAGTATAAAGTGCACAAATATTCTAGTTCTTGGTATTGCTCAGTAGTGTGGAAGAATAGGCTGAAGTGTGGCAACTAGAAGCTACTGAGGATTTCTAGCAGGTACCTGACATAGTCCTCTTGACTTTTTTATAGATTTAACCAAATGAAATTACCAATATTCCGTTGTTTGTGACAGACAAAAAATGCAGTTTTGTATGATTGGATGTAATAAAAGATTGCTTCTCCGTGTGGAGGGTGGCTGAAAAGAGGACAGTACTGGAGCCTGGGAGACCAAATAGGAGAATAGCAGAATGGCCCAGTTTAAAGATAACCAAGACTGCTGATATACTGTTTTAGTAATAATGGTGGGGAGGAAGAGGAAGATTCAAGAAACTTTTAGAAGGTAATTGAAAGAACTTAACCAAATAGATGCAAGAAGTAGAAGAAGGAAGAATGATGGATGAAAGCCAGGCTTCCAGCCTGGATGACTGGGCAGATGACGGATATCCAACTAGGATAAGGAACCCAGGAAGAGGTTTGAGGGCAGGAGAAGACAATGAATGAAGAATTCACTGTTAGGTGAATATAAGGAAGTTCAAGCAACAGTGCATAAATTGTGTGCAACAGAGACTCTCAATCCTGACAAAACTTTAAGGGCCAAGAGAATGAAGCTATAATGGTGGGGTTTTCAAGATGAAGTCAATGATTTTAGGAAAAGAGACCCCAGCCAGATTCTCTCAAATCACATTCTGTAGATGGACACCATTTGGGGCAGCTGTGGTACATCCTGGTAGTACTGAGCTTTGAGAGTTTGAAGAGGTCTTACTGATTCTAAGGCATTTCATGTAGGCGGTCCCTTTGGGCAGAACTGTAATGACTAGGATCTTCTCTCAGAGGCTCCAAATCTGGAGAAACCAAGGTGCAGCAAATTTAGATGACTTTCCCAGGTGAACACAACTAGTAATTGAGTATCTGGAGCTCTCACTGAGGCCCCTGGGTATGTCAGTAGACTTTCAGTGCCTGATATAGGCCCTCAGGGTTCCTCCACCATACATCTCTAAGAACTTCTGCGCTGGGTGGTGTCTTTCTGGAAGGCTCATCCTTTTTCCTCTTTTTTGGTGTTCCCTCTGCTATATCCCACTACCCTATCCATAGGTTGCTCTCTGCCTTCCTGCTATTCCCAACTATTCCAACTCAACATTTCCTAATGCCACCTTCTTCAAGACTATCCTATTAGGCCCCTTCAGTTCTCTTTCTAAGAAACAACTACTACTAATAATAATGGATAAAGTTATAAAGTAGTGCACTCAGCTACTAACCAAAAGGTTGGAAGTTTGAGTCTTCCCAGTGATGCTTTGGCAACCTACTTCTGAAAAATCAGCCATTTAAAACCTATGGAGCACATTTCTACTCTGACACACATGGGGTCACCATGAGTCAGAATCAACTTGACAAGTGCCACCCAAGCACTTTTCTTAGTGATTTAGACATATTGACTCCTGCACTTTTTTAGAATTTGATAGATGAGATAACTGAGTCAGAACCAGTAAATGATTGAGCTAAGAGTTCAGTAATGGTGGCCATGCACCATCCAGTTGTTATGGTCTCATGGCAAGGAGGTAGTTGTTTAAGGAGGCAATTAGCCTTTGTGGTGTTTTGTTTTGTTTTTCTTTATATTCTCCAATACTTCCAATACAACATGGTACCAAAAAATACAGATGTGGTCATGCTGCTGGTCAGATGACACATCTGTAAATGAGACCCTGAGAGGTGGCACAAGAAGTTTATGATGTGCAATGGTGACATATTGTAATTGTTTTTCTGTTTACCTCAATTTAGATAGAAACTTCATTATAATTATTAAAATAGCACCACTTAATATTGCTTATAATAAATCAAATTTGTGATAGGTTTTTATGTCTCTTAGTATTCAATTTGATTCAAATTAGGTAAGACCTTTGAAAGGTCCCTTTAGGGGGGAAAATGGTGAGATGGAAAGTGTGAATAGGTCTACTAAAACAGAGATGTCATAATGGTCAAAAAATGGAATTCATTTTTCTCAAAGCTCACTCAGAAAGGATGTTAGCACACACATAGACAAGCACATACATAGACAAGCACACACGTAGACAAACACACACTCACCCATCATTTCACATTACTCTTTGGTGACTCTTCTCTGACATTAGAGTACTCCTTTATCACATTTTACTCCCTGCTCATATATGAGTTCTCAAATACTCATCCTCCAGAAATGAAAATTTACCTACCAGATAAGTGGACATCCATCAATTATCTTACTTATGTAATAAAACGTGCTCCCTCTTTAATGCAAATAGTCATCTGTGTATTAGTCATAATAATTGGGTGGTTTTTTTCCCAGGGAATAGGAATGAGTGAAAGCAGTCATTCAATGAGCTCAGGGAAGATGACTGGTTTAATAGTGCCTTGAGGTGTTTGTGTTGGGATATTCATGAGAGGAGACATGGTGGTGTGTGTGTTTCTAGGGGTACAAAAAGAGGAAGTGCCCTTGAGGAGGAGCAGCATGAACCTTACATCTTTAAATCTCTGTGAATGAAAGGCTAGTTTTATTTCTACTGGAATTATCTCCAGTGCATATGAGAGCCTGTTTTTGTCCTCTAGTGCTACTCTGACAGAAAATACCACAAATGGATGGCTTTAACAAACACAGATATTTTTCTTCTTATGCTTTTGGAGTCTAGAAATCTGAGTTCAAAGTGCCAACTCTAGGTGCTGGGTAAAGGCCCCTTGACCTTGGACTTCAACTCTGCCTCTTCCTTCCAACCCACTGGAGCTGGAGACTTCTCTTAACTCAGGTAGATGCTGGCTGCTGAGGCTGACAAACCCAAGGTCAACAAGTGGCACAGTCCCAAGATTATCAAGCAACACAGCAGGTCACTAGTTCAAGTCCAGAAACACTCCTAAGATCAGCAGACAACATGGCAGGCTACTCACTGATGACTTGGTCAAATGCAGGATGCAGATGTGCCAAGAAGCTCAGAGATCTTTCTTAAAGCTTCTTCTTATATGCTGAAATCAGAGCACATCCCTAGGGCTGCTACTCAGCTGCTCACAGTAGCATTCCACCACAGAGTTGATTACCAGTCTCATCATAGGGAATAACTACATTCAGCTGCCCAGGTACTCAAAACCAGGTCCGGTCATGTTGACACATGACTTTAACTGCCACAGGGCCATAGAGAAATGGACTCTCATGCTCACTCCTTAATGCTGTCTTGATGATGCCAGTAGAATTGTGGTTAGACTATGTGAACTGGATATAGGAATTTCAGTGCTGGCTTTGTTTGTAACAAAGAGCTCTGGTGGTGGTTGTTAAGGCATTTGGCTGCTAAGCAAAAGATCAGTGGTTCAAACCCACCAGCTGCTCCATAGGAGGAGGAGGAGGCTGTCTGCTTCAGTAAAGATTTACAGCTTTGGAAATCTAATGGTGTTCACTATGAGTCAGACTCAACTTGATGGCAGATTTCTAGACTCCAAAAGCATAAGCAGAAGAAAGTATAATCAACTCAAGGCTTAGGGAGCTTATGCATGAATGAAAGTTGCTTGGAGAGATGAATGATGGACAGTGGGAGATGGGGTGGTAAATACTGCAGTTGGTCACTCAGGGACAACTTGGGATGTGAGGGAGGTGGTGGAAATGAAAAGGAAACTTTAGAGGGTTTTGCCATTTACAGAAACAGGGAACTTAGAGGAAGATCTGATTTGAGGGGCAGGAGAGTCAGTACATTCAATTGTACATGGACTGAGTTCGAAGTGTGGGAGGACAACTATAAAGAGCTGCCCAAAGGGCAAGCAGAAACAAGAGTCAGAGTTCAGGAGAGGAGTTGGCCAGAGGTACTGGTTTGGAGTCATTCATCTGCATGTATAGCTGATGCTGTGATCAGGGATGACATTGTATAGAATGGCAATGCTGAGAGAGAGAAGGGAGATGGCCCAATCTGGAGAACAGGGAAGAGCAATCTCCTGCTGGCTTCTTTCCCATGGGTCCTGGAACCCGAAGGGTCCTTGTACTCTCTTCAGGATGGGGTTCCAGCATTTTCTGACCTCCATAGGTCAATGGTATCCTTCTTGGTATCACTAGCAGGAAAACAGATCCTACCATTTTGAGTTTCATCATGTAAAATTGGCCCATAAAGCCACCTCCTACAGGAGATAGTAGTAAATCTTAGGCCTGAAAAGTCATGGGAAGGATTGGAGATGAGTGGGTTTAGAGAATGGGTTTAGAGAGAGGGAAGTTTTTTGCATCTCTCTCCAATGGGGGAGCATATGAACCTTTCTCACAAAGAGTGGTATACCTTGATTCATTTGTATTTCCAATCAGTACAACCAACTATCCAGAGAAAATGCAAGGAAAGACAAAAACCAATGTGGGGATAATCTTCTCTTTTGTTGGATCTCACACTACGTGTGCATATCTAGCAATGTGCTAGTTGTACGCCTTGTTTACATCCTCACTATGAAAAAGTTTAGGGAAGCTAACTAACTCACTTCTCCTAGAACCCTGCTATTAAATTAAATAGCTTTTCAATTTCTGGTAAGTTCACTTAGGATGGTGATAGATAGCTGAGTGGAAAATCAAGTGGACATTTAAGCACATTCACAACAAACTGCTAACAAGACAAGGACTCCTTCAACTGACAGGTTATCACAAAATAAAAACCAAATAAGAATAAAACATGGTGGTAGCAAATGTTATTGGGAGCGGAGGTAGTTCTATCAATGCTCAATATGAGGTAGTTCCCAAGGAAGCCATGTCTCTCCAAAGTTCAAGGGACACCAATAAGCAGGAAACACATTGTGACTTGATACTGAACTCCAAGGTCACAGTCATGCAGAAAGTATTTGTTAAGGACCTCTGAAGTATGGCTGATGACTTTATAACTGAGGGAAGATTGGAATCCATGACTTCTGTTTCCTTTTGGGATATGTTGTTATTAGTTTCCATCAGCTTGGCTCCAACTCATCGTGACATTATATATACAGAACAAAGCATTTCCCTCTCAGCCCTGAGCCATCCTCATGATTGTTGGTATGTTTAATTGCACTGTTTTGGCTATTGTGTAAATCCATGGCCTGGAGGGCTTCCCTAGCTTTCTACTTTACCAAACATGATGTGTTTTTCCTGCAATTGATCTTTACAATGACATGTCCAAAGTAAATAAATCGAAATATCACCATCCTTGCTTCTGAGAAGCATTCTGGTTATATTTCTTCCCTAACTGATTTGTTCATTCTTCTGGAAGTCCATGGAATATTTGGGGCAAGTAATAAAAAGGTAATTCTTTCAACACTCAAAACTAAAACAGTAGCACCAATGAATTGTTAAGAAGATGGTCTTTCTATACCAGCTGTCTATCATTTGTGAATGTTCATATACCCTCATCCTTAAGAGCTATAAATGGAATCTGCAGAATAGGCATGCTTGTGTGAGTGAAAAGTGTGCTCAAGAAAACAAAACACACACTAGGGCCTTGTTATTTTTAAGAGGGAGAGCTCTGAAATTAGACGTCCAGGTTCATATCCCTGTGCCATTTGTCATCACCTTGTGACCTGGGCAAGTCAGTCTCCTCCTCTGTACAATGTGAACACTGTCAGTAACTATTTCATTGTTATGATATGGAAACAGTAAAGATAATACTATGTGAAGTCCTTAGCAAAAACCTGGTAAATATGAGATGACTAAGAATTGTAAATGAGTGTCATCGCTACTATTGTTATCAAGCTTGTCCTCAGCTTTTCCCTGCTCTGTTGTGCATGGCAGGCTTAAAAGGTGATGAATTTCGAGAGTTCTGGTAAAATGGCAGACTAGGCAGAAAGACTGCACAGACCCTCTTCAACAAAGAAAAGGGAAACCAATTAACACAGACACATAAGATAATCCTGGACTGCTGAACCTTGAAGGGAAGGATATAGAAGTGGACTAAACCCCAACTAACAGAAGAATTTGCATAAAAATACCAAAAAAAGAGACAGACGGAGCTGCGGTGTGGCAACGATCCTGAGCGATCCTGATGGCACTGACAGCTTGGAGACTCCCAAGTGGTGTTAGGACCTAAGAATTAACCTAAAAATCAGCCATGCCAGCCAGGGACTGCATGGAGGACTGCTCTGGTGGCTGGGGAATAAACAGAGAAGGCAAAGAGAAGGGCGGGCTGAGCTATAAACTTTTGCCAGTCCAGAGGGCATCATCATTTTGAATGTTTACAAGTGGCTTGACAATTTTGAATATTTAAAGAGACAGTGCTCTTTAAATCCCAGAGGCTTAAGAACAGGTTCTGCTTGCCAGAAAACCCAAGGACACTCCAGACCTGCACAACTGAAAAGGTGAGACATTCCTCTTGTTACTCTTATACCCCACACCCTCTTGGTGAACAGAGACACGGCCATCCCCCACTCCCACCCACGTTATGGGCCCACAGAAACTCCAT
>NW_006921983.1:993220-994473 GCF_000298275.1 Orycteropus afer afer | reverse complement strand
AGACAGACCAAAGAAAACACAGAAAAAACCTTACAAGATTTTTGGAAGAAAATACAAGAACAAAATGACAAAATAAATGAAAAATCAGAAATGATTCTAAATCTACAGATAGAAATCCAGAAGATTAATATTGTCAAAAATAGATAACATATTGGAAAGGCAAAAGAGTAGAATTCATGCAATGAAAGACAGAATTAATGAGATTGAAGGCAAATACCTGAATACTTCTTTGGAAAGGGATATATCAGAAAAAAAAAAAATCAAAACAAAATGAAGAAAGCCTAAGGTTCATGTGGGACACCATCAAAAGGAATAACATACGTGTCATTGGAATTCCAGAACAGGAAGAGAAAAATAAAACCGCTGAGAAAAGTATCCAAGATTTGTTGGAGGAGAACTTCCCTGACATGATGAAAGAAGAGAATATATCCATTCAGGAACTTCAACAAAACCCATACAGGTTAGACTCCAAAAGAAAATCATCAAGACACATCATCAAACTCATCAAAACCAAAGACAAAGACAGAATCCTGAAAGCAGCACGGGAAAAACAAAAACTTACTTACAAAGAACAGCCAGTAAGAATAAGCTCTGATTTCTCAGCAGAAACCATGCAAGCAAAAAGGCAATGGGATGGTATATATAAAACCCTGAAAGAGAAAAATTTTCAACCAACAATTATATACCTGGCAAAATTGTCTCTCAAATATGATGGTGAAATTAAGAGATTTCCAGATAAGCAGAAACTAAGAGAATTTGTTAAAACAAGACCAACCTTACAAGACATGCTAAAGGGAGTCCTTTGAACAGAGAACCAAAAATAGCTAATAACAACCGACCATTGATACACAAGATGACATAACCCAAAAACCACAGCTATGGACATATCTAAAGAAAAATGAGCTTACAAGATTGTAAACAGGGAACCACAGACATCAATTGGCAAGTGAGGACAACTACAAACAAAAAGAGGGAAAAGAATGTGTAGTTACAAACTTCTAAAAGGTGAGGAAGTTGAGAGAGTTGCAAGATAGAATGGACTGTCCTAAGCTCAGGGAGAAAATTATAAGTCATAAGGTAACCTCAAAGAAAAATGATAGACCTTCACATCACAATAAAAAAGAGGGCAAGCACAAATATTCAGCATATACTAAAACAATAGCAAGAAAGGAAATGATAACATGATTCATAAACATAATGTGCTCAGCACAGAAAACAATATAGAACAAAGAAACCAGGGACACCATGAAAAA
>NW_006921983.1:985440-986753 GCF_000298275.1 Orycteropus afer afer | reverse complement strand
AGAAATGCTCATAATCATTAGTTATTAGAGAGATGCAAATGAAAACAATGAGATACCATCTTGCTCCAGCACTAGTAGCAAAGTTCAACAAGACAAAATAACAAATGCTGGCGAGGTTGTGGAGAGATTGGGACTCTCATACACTACTGGTGGGACTGTAAAATGGTACAACCATTGAGGAAAGCAGTATGGCAATTCCTTCATAAGTTGGAATTAGAAATACCATTTGACCCAGCCATTCCGTTACTAGGTATATCCTAAAGAAGTGAGAGCCATGACAAGAACAGACATATGCACACCCATGTTCATAACAGCACTATTTACAATAGGCAAAAGATGGAAATAACCAAGGTGTCCATCAACTGAGGAATGGATAACCAAACTATGGTACATACACACAACGGAATACTATGCAACACTAAAGAACAGTGTAGAATCTGCAAAACACCACATAATGTGGATGAACTTGGAGGACATTATGCTGAGTGAAATAAGTCACAAAAAAGACAAATATTGTATTAGTCCATTATTGCAAAAGTCAATGAAAGGTTTATCTATAGAAGGACATTTTCTTTGTTGGTTACCAAGGGTGGGAGGGGAGGGGAGGGAACGTTGTTAGATAGATAGAGATAAGTATTGATTTGGGTGAAGAGAAGGGCAATTTACCAAATGTGAGTGACCAATATGGCAGCATTGAGGAAGAGAAAGACATAGAGAGGTACATGGGAGGTACAGACAACAAATATGAACCCTTTTGCACATACAGTACTGCACTGTCAGTGAAGGCAAACGGGTATACAGGTGGATAGATGGGTACACAGGCTGAACTATTAGGTATGTCTATGAAGTGTGGAGTGTATCCAAGAACATTTATAAGGTTGGCAAACAATGGTCCTATAAGTTTATGTGAGTGATCAGAATTCCCAGGTGTATAGTAGAGTTCACAAAGGGCAAAGTTGTGGTCACTGCTTGGTCACAGCCAGCTACCCAGAGGGACCAAGTTGTTGAACGTGTGGGCTTGGGACCATAGTCACAGTAGACATCAAGCTCAATTGGCATAACATACTATACAAAACATTGTTCTACCTCCTACTTTGGCGAGTAGTGACTGCGATCTTAAAAGCTAGCAAGCTGCCATCTAGATGCAATGATGGGTCTCTCCTTATCCAGAGCAAAGAAGAATGAAGAAAACCAAAATTCATGGAAACAATTAGTCCTAGTGACTGGTGTACCCTCTGATCTGCAACCTATACAACTATGAGACCAGAAGAACTAGATGGTTCCCAGGTACCACTGTCATCCACTTGGAAGGG
>NW_006921983.1:979440-985068 GCF_000298275.1 Orycteropus afer afer | reverse complement strand
TGGTCAATGTCATGAGACAAAGTGTATGTGAACTGTTGTATGATAAGTGAATTTGCTCTGTAAATCTTCACCCAAATCACAATAAAAATAAAAATAAAATCTTAAAAATAAAAAAAGATGATAAACCTCAGACTCTCAGGTCAGTGGGGAATCTATAGGTACCAGTAGCCCTTGGCTACTGGTAGCATAGTGGCTAAGGTACTTGAGTGCTAACCAGAAGGGGCTGTTCAAACCCACCAGCCACTCCCCAGAAGGAAGATGGGACAATCTACTTCCGTAGTGATACTGCCTGGGAAACCTAAGGAGGGGTTGCTATGAGTCAGGTCCAACTTGATGGCACATAATAACAACAACAACAATCCATCCAGAAGTACCTTCAAAAAAAGACCTGGAGATCTATTTCCAAAAGATCACAGCTATTTGACACCCTATGAAGTGCAGCTGTACTCTCAAACATATGAGGTTGCCATGAGAAGGAATTAACTTGAAAGCAACTAGGTTTTTGTTTCTAGTTTATTTTCCTCAGGTCAGTAAGCTCCTGGCTAGGTTTAGCCACTAGGGGGAGCTGTGGAGAGGTTGATGGGCAGGAATAAAGGAGGAAGCCAGGCATTCTTCTCCCCACCCACCACATCCGACCTAGGTCCCCAGTCCAACAGTGGCTGCATCTCTTTCCAGGTTCAGCTCCCACCAGACAGGATCATCATGGTTCCAGTGTCTGTCAAGGGGCTCTTCAGTCCCCCAGCCTAGAAGTGGCAACAGCTTCTATCAGTTCCTATTCTCTTAGTTGCCTCCCCATGCCTGTTTGACTTCTGAGCTCTTCCACCACTCATGTGAAAAACGATCCACATAAAAATCTCTCTTTGTGAACGCTAAGCTGCATTCTGTTTTGCTGATTGGACTCAAAACTAGTATTATTGCTATTATTATTATTATTATTATTATTATTATGCTTTCTAAAATGCAGGGCATTCGAACAATGTAAAGATCAATGCAATGCTAGAAATCCTACCTTCTAGAAAGAATATCTCAATGTGTGATCCAAAGGCCACCTGAATCAGAATTACTCAGGAGTACTTGTAAAATACACCAATTCCCAATCACATCAGACCCAGTAACATGACAATTTCTGGGTCAGGTTCCAGGAATTTGCATTTTAAAATGGCCCCCAGGGGACTCCTGGGTAAACTAAGGTTCTAGGAGCATACAGTACAACTGGGGAAACAAACTCTAATGTATACATGCCAAGTAAAGTAGTGAAGGCAGTGAATGAGTCTAGAACTTGAGCTGAGTCTCTACTGTGCTCCCAGCTACCTGTGTGACCTTAGCAGAGTCCCGTAGGTCCCCAGACCTCAGATTTCTCATCTGTCCAGTGTGAGGAGGACTCAACGATGGCTAAAATGCCCTGGAACCTGAAGCCGTTTCAGAGCCCAAGATCGCTGCCCAGTGAACAACATGAGCAATCAGCCCCAGATGCAATCAGCAGCCAAGCTGCCCTCCCTCCCTTGTCCCTCAGAAACCTCTGACCCAGGCAGACGGAGTCTTTGTTACACAGCCCAGTGAGTGGGAGGGAGCAGATGTGTGCAAGGGGGCCAAGCTCTGCAAAGCTGCACTGGAAGCAAATATTTATTTCAGGAACACTTTTCATTCACCTACAATGCAGATAAGATTAGTGTGACATTCTGCAGATAAGTGGAAATCAAATTTCACCTGTTTCCATTGGTTCCATCAAGACACAGCCTCATCCCCATCCCAGGCACCCTGGAAGTTCCAGCTATGTAGTCTGAGCTCCACCCACCTTCCACCGTCTCTCTGGTCTAGTGGAGTTGGTGGGCCTCCTAACTTGAGTGCTCCACACAGCAATCAGCAAGGCAGCTCCTGCTTCTGGGAATGGCTGCCACTGGAAACACAGGATATCAGAGGAGAAACTGTAGCTTCTAGGCAGCACAAGGAGCCAGGAACAGGGTGCTGGGGAAATTTAGGTAGGGGACAGCAGGATGTTGGCACTGTCATGGGCCCAGACAATAAGTGTTCATGCAAACCAGGGTCTCTTCCTCTCTTCCTCTATCTGCTGTGCTCACTTGGTGTGATAGGGTTGTATGTCAACTTGGCTGGGTCATGATTCCAAGTGGTTTAAGCAGTTGTGGTGTGGTTATTCCTATGATGAGATCAGATATGTATGTTTTAAGCAGCCAGTCTGTTAAAAGGGAGTTTCCTTAGGAGTGTAGCCTGTTTCCAATATATATATATATATAGCCATCCTAGGAGAATGAGAGACACTTTTCTGTGAATCTGGATCCTGTTGTACTGCCTACAACTGTCCAGGAGTGAACAATCCACCATTCAGCCTGGTGATCTTGGATTCATCATCCATCGGAGTCAACAGCCAGTATACTGCCTGCCAACCTTGAGCTCCTCAGCCCCTGCAGCTGCATGAGTTGGGAAAAACTTCCAGTCTGACATTTGACCCAGGAACTTGGGACTTGCCAGCTGAAGGCAAACTGTTTCTGATGGTCCTTTGTAATTTGTTTGAGAAAAAGGGCATTGAACCCAACCTAACACACTTGGTTTCTTGCAGAGAAGGTTTATCCAACCCCTTTATCTAACAAAAGCCATTCTTCCTTGAAACTCTCTTCTCCTGTCTTTAGTGGTATCTCACTTTCCTTCAGTCTCCTTGCTTACAAACTCATTAGTCAGCTCCTCCTCCATCAAATGGTTCAATACTGGTGCCCTTGGGGCTCAAGGATCAGCCATCTTCTCTTCTTGCTCCATGATATCTCCTTACAAGATGTCATCCACTAATGTGGCTCCAATATCCATTCATGTACTCTGTTCTCCTAAATTTATTTTTCAAACCCAGCTCTCCTGAGTTCCCAACCTACATATCCAGATACCCTCCT
This sequence comes from Orycteropus afer afer, assembly GCF_000298275.1. NCBI lineage: Eukaryota > Metazoa > Chordata > Mammalia > Tubulidentata > Orycteropodidae > Orycteropus > Orycteropus afer. The sequence continues at coordinate 982,171 of NW_006921983.1, read as the reverse complement.
CTGAAATATCACCTGTTGGTTGTCTCATAATAATTTTAACTTGATCTATCTAATATTGAACTCACAATCTCTACCCCTGAACACACACACACACCAAAACCACTTCTTCCTCTCCTGTTTTCTCATCACTTTCCTCTCCATGACCTCACATGCAAACCAGGATAATTCTACCTCCAAAATACATCTGAGATCTACCCACCACGTTTGCTGCTTCCACTCACCTAGACCATGACAACAACCCCCTACTTGGTTTCTCTGCCCCTATCTTGCCTCTTCCATGCCAACCCATTGAGTGTCCTTGCAAATTCCACATCAATTCAGTTCATTCCTCTGCTATAAACTCATCCATGGTTTCCCATTCTTCTCAGAATAAAGTTCACAGATTAAAGGGCCCTGGATGGTCTGTTACTAAGTTCATTTTGTACCACTCACCTTTCTTGGGATACTCTGTGATTATTCCACACTGACTTATTTACAATTCCTTTCTCCCTCAGTTCAAAGTCTCTCTTCTTGTCTCTTGGCCTCAGGAACTCCTTTACAACCTCATGGTCTCAGCTTAAATTTCCCTCCTACACAGAGGTCTTCCCCAACCACACAATCTAGATCAGGAACCCTGTTATCTGCAGAGGTCCAGTCAGCAGATGCTTCTAAGTGGCTAACGTAGGAACAGGGTGAGAACTGCTGCACTGTCACCTGTCTGAGGAGAGAATGTTGGGGCCAAATGATCCAATGGCATCAGACCAAGAGTTGCATCCTGAGGGGTTTCTAGCACTGGAAGATACAGAAGTTCTACTCCTACTATGATTGAATGATCATAAACTTGTCAGGCTGCCTCCAGACACCTCAGACCTCACTCAGCATCCCTTTGCTGCTCTCCTGTTTCTTCGGGGATCTTGAGCTTCTAAAATGCTCACTAATTATTCAGAGAACTGCCTTAGGGTTTCTAATGTCTCAGCTTGGTGGGCACTGGGGACAAATTCAGTGATGAAATTGACATTCAGAGCTCCCTGAAGGATCAGGAGGCTAGTTTAGAATTGCCTGCTTGCTGGGCTCCCTGCCTACCCCTGCCTCACCTGCTCCCCATTGCTGACCACTTCCATCTGTGCACAAGTTCATAATAAATCACCCCATGCTGACTTCTGGGAGCCCCAGCACAGACAATGACTTTGTCATTTGGTTGGCCCCTGAAAACTACCTTGGAAAGCCATTATTTGCAAACAAAAATGTTGGCTCCAGTCAAGAGGATGGTACGAGAAGGGAACCCAAATTTTCCTATTCTCACGTTCCTTCAGAAAAAAATGAATTAATATTAAAAGAGGGCACCTTAAACTAGAAAACCAAAAAAAAAAAAAAAAAAAACAGTCATTCACTTGCCAGAAATATCAAGGAGCTCCTACAAGATATAGCATTAAAAAAAAAAAAAGAAAAGAAAGAAAGAAAGAAAAAGGTGTCGTTAAGTCAACTTTAACTTACAGCCATCCCATGTGCATCAGAGTAGAACTGTACACCATAATGTTTTCAGTGGCTGATTTTTCAGAAATAGATCTCCAGGCCTTCCTTCTGAGCTGCCTGGAGTCTGGGTGGAGAGAGCCTTACAACCTTAAAGTTAACAGCCAAACATGTTAACCATCTGCCCCATCCAGGGAAGCCAGATATGGCATGTTGTTGTTGTTGTTGTTGTTATTTGCCATCGAGTCTGGCATAGATGAGGCTAAATTAAAGAAAGTTACTCATGGCCACCTCACGAATGACACCCCTGGAAAGAATCACTTGCATAAAGCATGACTGGAGGAACCCTTGGAAGAACCCCAGTAACAACCCCTAATTTGGAGAAGACTGGGGCAAGAGTGGGCCTTGAGACAGGCAGTCAGGGGGCCTACAACTTGCAGCATTTTCACCTCCAAAAATCCGAAGTATTTGGGCTGCTCTTCCTGGGTCACACCTGGCACAGGTGGCCGCACTAGGCTGAGAGCTCATTTGCACCACAGGGTCCTGGCATGGGCAGCTGCACCAGGCAGAAAGCCAGCTCTGCTGAAGCCTGTCTTGGCATAGGTAGCCACCCCAGTCAGAGAGGAGAAACGCCTTAGCACAAAAAAGAAAAAAAAAAAAAGTTTCCTGCTGTGAGTAGCTATGGCTCTATGTCCTCCCCTAACATTTGTTTAATAGGAATTCCAGAAGCAGAAATCAGACAGAGTGGAATGGATAAAATCATTAAATATATTTTTAATTCCTTGAGCTAAAGAGACACAGAGATTAATAAGTGCCAAATAATTATCAAAAAGTACAAATGAAAAGCCATATTATCAAGCTGTCCTTTAAGTATTCAAAAATTAAGACGTATTTGAATATCAAGAGTGTAGAAAGTTTGCTAATTACATACCACAGATGGGAGATACTCCCCCAGATATAGTCCAGCAAAGCACATAAGAATACAAAAAGGAAAAAAAAAAAAAAACCCTGAGATTTAAGAATTAGTAACAGATGAAAACAATTACAAAAACAAAGAAAAAACAGAACAGATGAAAAGAAAATCCATGAGAAATTTATGCTAGGGACCAGTCCCTCTGTGAGCAATGGGTTAAGTGACAATATTTCATTTCCTTCTGCTCGCTCAATCACATCATTTGTGTCTTCCATAAATAATGTATTCAAATCTCAATACTATAAATGCTGTTTTTTAGATATCCTTCTTTAGGATGGATTTTAAAAAAAAAAAAACACTAAAAACTTT
>NW_006921983.1:956559-979340 GCF_000298275.1 Orycteropus afer afer | reverse complement strand
TGTTTGCCTTTTTTTAATTTTTATTATGATTTAAGTGAAAGTTTACACAGCAAATTCATTTTCCATACAGTAGTTCATGCACATTTTGTTTCATGACATTGACTGCAATTCCCACAATGGAACAGCTCTCCTCCCACTTCTCCCTGTAGTTACCTCTTCCCTGTTTCCTTCTTTCCTATGCATTCCTACCCCCTGGACTATCTCCCTGTGCAAATACTGTCCTTCTGTTCTCCCATGATTGATCATTCTAAGGAGTGTATCTACCTGGTGTAAATGTTCACCCTGTATGCCTGTCTGTTGATTGACTGGAAGCCACAGAAGTGAGTTCAATTCTAGACCCAAAAGGTAACCAGGGGGTATAATCTTGGGGGTTTCAGCAGTCTCTATCAAACCAGTAAACCTGGTCTTTTTTAATACTTTGAGTTTTGTTCCACGTTATTCTCCCACTCTCTCCAGGATCTCCTGCACTGATCCTTTTCTGAGTGATTGACAGTGGTAGTGGATATCATCAAGTTCTTTTGGTCTCCTAGTCATATAGGCTGAAATTCACATGGTCCACTAGTCCCTTGGACTGATTGTTTCCATGTATCTTTGGTTTTCCTCATTTGTCCTTGCTCTGAATGAGGAGAGACCCATTGTTGCATCTAGATGGCTGCTTGCCAGCTATGGTGGTTAAGCTTTTGTGTCACCTTGGCTGGGCCTGATTGAATGGCTGGGCAGCTGGATGTATTATTCCCCATGATGAGACTGGCAATCAACTCCATGGCAGAATCTACTGTGAGCAGCTGAGTAGCTGCCTTTGGGTATGTGGTCTACTTCCCGTATATAAGAAACAGTTTGAGAATGGTCTCTAGAGTATGGCACGCTTGAACCCTGCATGTAGCCATGCCATTATTCAGCAGCCTACCATGTTCTGCTGACCTTGGGACTCTCAATGGACTTGAATTAATGGTCTGCCATGTGTTTTGGTAACATTGGGACTGTGCCATTTTATTTGTTGACCTTGGGCTTGTTAGCCTTAACAGCCAGTAGCTGCCTGATTGAAGAGATGCCTCTAGCTTTAGTCGGCTGGGAGCAAGAGGCAGAGCTGAAGCCCAAGGTCAAAGGGCTTTCACCCAGTGCCTAGAGCCTGACACTTTGAACTCAAACTTAAAGCCTCCAAACTGTAAGAGAATAAACTTCTGTTTGTTAAGGCCATCCCATTTGTAGTATATTCTTGAGTGGCACTAGGTAACCAGAACACAAGCTTTTAAGACCCCAGTCACTACTCACCAAAGTCATATGTAGAACAATGTTTTTGTATAGTATGTTATGCCATTTGAGCTTGATGTCCCCCATGACCATGGTCCCGAGCCCACAGATCCCACTACTCACTCCCTCTGGGTAGCTGGCTGTAGCCAAGAAGCCACCACAATCTTGCCCCTTGTCAGCTGTACTATATACCTGGACATTCTTACAGTGCATACATGTAGTTACACATGTAGAAACATTGTCTGCTAACTGTGTACATGGTCATGGGTACACTACCCTCTGTCTAAAAATACTTGATCATTCAGCCTGTCCACTCATCTATCCACCTATAGATCAATGTTTGCCATCACTGACAATGCAGTACTGTACACGCGAAAGAGTTCATTTTTACCGTCTGTACCTCCCATGCACCTCTCCATGTCTTCCTGTTCCTCAATGCCACCTTGTTGAGCACTCACATTTGGTACATTGCCCTTCTCTTCACCCAAATCAATACTTGTCTCTACCTATTAGCAGTGTTCCCTTCCCCCCTTCCACCCCCAGTCACCAACAAAGAAAGTTTCATTCCATATGTAAACCCTTCCTTGACTTTTTACAATAATGAACTAATATGATATTTGTCCTTCTGTGATTGACTTATTTCACTCAACATTATGCCCTCCAAAGTTATGCACATTATGTGGTGTTTTGTAGATTCTACATTAGTATTTAGTGTTGCATAGTAATCCGTTGTGTGTATGTACTGTAGTTTGCTTATCCATTCTTCTGTTGATAGCACTTAGTTTGTCTCCATCTGTTTGCTATTGTGAATAGTGCTGTGATGAGCATGAGTGTGCATACATCTGTTCATGTCCTGGCTCTCACTTCTTTAGGATATATACCTAGTAATGGGATTGCTGGATCAAATAGTGTTTCTACTTTCAACTTTCTAAGGAATCACATACTGATTTCCCCAGTGGTTGTATCATTTTACAGTCCCTCCAGCCATGTGCGAGAGTCCTAATCTCTGCACATCTTTGCCAGCATTTGTTATTTTCTGTTTTGTTGAACTTTGCTATTAGTGCTGGAGTGAGATGATATCTCATTGTTGTTTTGATTTGCATCTCTCTAATTTCTAATGATTGTGAACATTTCCTCATGTGTTTGTTGGCCACCTGAGTATCATCTTTGGTGAAGTGTCTGTCCATGTCTTCTTCCCATTTTTTAAATGGACTGTTTGTCTTTTTGATGTTGAGGTGTTGGAGTTTTCTATAAATTTTGTAGATAAGCCCCTTGTCAGATATTTCATTGCCAAATATTTTTTTTCCAATCTGAAGGTTCTCTTTTTACCATTTTAACCATTGTTAAGTGTATAACTCAGTGACATTAATTATATTCACCATGGGAGCTCTGGTGGCATAGTGCCTAAGGCATTTGACTGCTAACCAGAAGGCTGGCGGTTCAAACCCACCAGCCACTCCTCAGAAAGAAAGCTGGGCAATCTACTTCCATAGTGATACCATTTCAGAAACCCAAGGAGGAGTTGCTATGAGTCAGATCCAATTTGTTGGCAGTGAGTTTGGTTTTGATTTTGATGTTGTGCTCCCATCAATATTATCCATTTCCAAAAGTTTTCCATCACTTTTAACAGAAATTCAGTACCCCTTTAGCAATAACTCTCCATTCCCTCATTCTCCAGCCCCTGATAACAATTAATAAGCTTTTGTCTCTATGCATTTGCCTACTCTGGTTATTAGCCATAAATAGTTGGAGATTGGTGAACAGGAATATACTCTATACCAATGATAGATTCAGCTGAGGATAATCTTTCACAGATACTAGTGATACAAAATAACGACAATCATTATGGAAGCAATAGAAGACAGACTTGGAGAAATCCCTCAGGGACTGCCAGACACTGTGGGAGAGAGAACCACTGGATCCGCTGACTCAAGACCACAATATTGGGGGACACCAGACTTAATTGGCACAACATAATACATAAGAATCTTATTCCACAACCTACTCTGGTTAGTGACTGGCCTCTTAAAAGTTTTTGAGGGCCATCCGAGATGCAACTAATGATCTCCTCTCATCTGGAGCAAAGAAGAGTGAAGAAAACCAAGGGCATTTTGGAAACAATCAGCCCTGGGATATGATGGACCTCAAAACCAGAGGAATTTGATAGTGCCTGGCTACCAATGCCAACCACTCAGGAAGAGATCAAAACTGGAGATTCTGGATAGAGTGGGAGGAAAAGCCTGGAACAGAATTCAAAACCACAATTAATGACCAGAATTACTGGTCAGATGGAGTCTGGTGGGACCCCCAAGACTATGGCCCTGGGATACACTTTGGGCCTGGGATAAAACTCACTCCCAAGGGCTGGCTCTCAGCCCAATAGTAGTAAGACTTACATGCAGAACACCCAACCCAGGGTTACCCACCCACCTACTCGAGGGAGATACAACCCTTGGAGCAATTGGCCATGGAGCACCAGAGGAGCAGCATTCACATGGAGGAAAAGCTGGACAGACAGGAGTGCATAAGTAAGAAAGACACTGGGAGGGGGGTGTATTGGGAAGGGAGAGGAGGAGACTGGGTTAGGGTTGGGAATGGTAATTGGGGAGTGATGCCAAATGTACATGAACTGCTGAATGTAAAACAAATTCCTCTCTGTAAATTTACACCCAAAGCACAATTAAAAAAAAAAAAAAAAAAAAAATTCTACATACCAGAATCTTGGGTGGGAGGAGATAGGAGTAAGAGATAGAGATGATGGGCTAAAGATCATATCATTGTCACAGCAGGAGCCCACAGTTCTCTTGAACGAGCTCCGTATTGACAGAGTGGCAGAAATATAAACCAAAGGGTGGATCAATTCAGAGGTCCAGAGTAGAAGCATTTTATTTTGCTTTATGCTTTAGATTGGTTATATTCTTTTAAAGAAGGATTTTAATATTTTAACTGTTTGTTGTTGTTGTTAGGTGCCATCGAGTTGGTTCTGACCCTATATATGAATGAAACACTGCTTGGCCCTGTTCCATCTTCACAATCTTTGCTATGGTTGAACCCATTGCTGCAGCCACTGTGTCAGTCCATCTCGTTAAGAGTCTTCCTCTTTCCTGCTGACCCTTTACCAAGCATAATGTCCTTCTCCAGGAACTGGTCCCTCCTATTAATATGTCCAAAGTATGTGAGATGAAGTAGCACCATGCTCACTTCCAAGGAGCAATCTGGCTGTACTTCTTCCAAGACAGATCTGTTCATTCTTCTGGCTGTCTGTAGTATATTTAATATCCTTTGCCAACACCATAGCACAAAGGCATCAATTTTTCAGACTTCCTTACTCATTGTTCAGCTTTCGCTTGCATATGAAGCAATTTAAAAGACCATGGCTTGGGTCAGGTGCACTTTAGTCCTCAAAGTGACAACTTTGCTTTTCAACACTTGAAAGAAATATTTTGCAGTAGATTCAACCAATGCAATATTTCATTTGATTTCTTGACTGCTGCTTCCATAGACATTGATTGTGGTTCCAAGTAAAATTAAACGCTTGACAATTTCAATCTTTTCTCCATTAATCATGATGTTGCCTTTGGTTCAGTTGTGAAAATTTTTGTTTTCTTTATGTTGAGGTGTAATCCATATTGTAGTCTTTGATCTTCATCAGTAGGTGCTTCAAGTCTTCTTTGCTTTTAGCGAGCAATGTTGTGTCATCTGCATATCACAGGTTGTTAATGAGTCTTCTTCCAATCCTGATGTTACATTCTTCTTCATATAGTCCAATTTTTGCAGATTATGTGCTCAGCATACAGCTTGAATAAGTTTTATGAAAGGATATAACTCTGACACATACCTTTCCTGATTTTAAACCATGCAGTATCTCCTTGTTCTGTTTGAACAACTTCCACGTGGTCTATGTACAGATTCTGCATGAGCACAATTAAGTGTTCAGGAATTCCCATTCTTCATAATGCCTTTAGTGCAGCTTTCACTTCTTCATTCAATATCATTGGTTCTTGATCATATGCTACCTCCTGAAATGGTTGAGTATCAACCAATTCTTTTTGGTACTGTAACTCTGTGTATTCCTTCCATCTTCTTTTGATGATTCCTGCATCATTCAATATTTTGCCCATAGAATCCTTCAATACTGCAACTCAAGACTTGTATTTTTTCTTCAGTTCTTCCAGCTTGAGAAATGCTAAACGTATTCTTTTGTTTTGTTTTTACTTCAGGTCTTTGCATATTTCATTATAATACTTTATTTTGTCTTTTCAAGTCATTCTTTGAAATCTTCTGTTCAGCTTTTTTACTTCATCATTTCTTCCATTTGCTTTAGCTATTTTACATTTCAGAGCAAGTTTCAGAATCTTTCTGACATCCATTTTGTCTTTTCTCTCTTTCTTGTCTTTTTAATGACCTTTTGCTTTCTTCGTGTATGATGTCCTAATGTCATTCCATAACTCATCATTAGTGTTAGTACTCATTAGTATTCAATGCACCAAATCTATTCTTGACATGGTCTCTAAATTCAGATGGGATATATTCAAGTCATACTTTGGCTCTCATGGACTTGTTTTAATTTTCTTCAGCTTCAAGTTGAACTTAAATATGAGCAATTGACAGTCTGTTTCTTAGTTGGCCCTGGGCCATGTTCTGACTGATCATATTGGGCTTCTCCGTCATTTCTTTCCATAAATGTAGTTGATTTAATTTCTGTATATTCCATTTGATGAGGTCCATGTGTATAGTTGCCATTTATATTGTTTTCTTAAAAAGTATTTGCAATGAGTAAGTTTTTGGTCTTACAAAATTCTACCATGAGTTATCTGGCATCATTTCTGTCACCAAGGCCATACTTTATAGCTACCAATCTTTCTTGTTTGTTTCCAACTTTCTGCATTCCAATCATCAGTAATTATCAGTGCATCTTGAGTGCATGTTTGATCAATTTCAGGCTGCAGAAGTTGACAAAATCTTTAATATCTCCATCTTTGGTATCAGTGATTGGTCCATAAATTTGAATAGCAGTGGTATTACCTGGTCTCTCTTGTAGGCATATGGATATGATCCTATCGTTGGCAGCATTGTGCTTTAGGTTAGACCTTGAAATGTTCTTTCTGACAATGAATGTGACACTGTTCCCCTTCAAGTTGTCATTCCTGGCAAAGACATATGCTTATCTGATTCATTCTGATGAATGAATGAATGGCCAATAGCAGTCCATTTCAGCTCAGTAATGTGTAGGATATTGATCTTTATGTGTTCCATTTAATTTGTGATGACTTCGAAATTTCCTACATTCATACTTTGAACATTGTGCATTTCAATTATTAGTGGATGCTTACAGATGTCTTCTCTTTTGAGGCATGCCATATCAACAAATGAAGGTCTCAGAAGCTTTCTTTGGTCTATCCATATCATTAAGGTTGACTGTACTTTGAGGAAGCAGCTCTTCCCCAGACATATTTTGAGTGCCTTCCAACTAGAGGGGCTCATCTTCCTGCACTGTATCAGTGTTCCGCTACCATTCACAATGTTTTCACTGGCCAACTTTTTTTAGAAGTAAATGGCCAGGTCCTTTTTCCTAGTTTGTCTTAGTTTGGAAGCTCCACTGAAACCTGTCCACCATGGGTGACCCTGCTGGTGCTATAAGAAGTACCAGAGGCATAGCCTCCAGCATCACAGAAAGATGCAAGCCACCACAGTGCAAGTAACAAATTGACAGAGGAGTGGTGGATGTTAACTAGTTAGACTCCTTTAAAGACCACAATTTTCAACTATGGGACCTCCATACAGTGGAATACCAGGGAGCAATGGGAAAATGTTATATATGTTAACAGCTTGTCTATTATGTAATGTTAAATTTGAATGTAAGTTGTAGAACAATGTGGGTAGGAAGATTCCATTTACATTAAAAACAACAACAAACAAATGGGGTAAGGGGGGGAGTATGTTTGTGTGTATATTTTTATAGTCACTAAGATACCTGAATGGATAGACACCAAGCTTTAGACTAAGGCACTAGAACAAAAATTTCCAGCTTTTGCTCTCAATATTTTTGTAAGAATTTTAGTTTTATTACAAAAGAATGTATTTCTTAAGTATCTTTTAGTCAATAAAGCAAATTTTATACCCCCAAAAAAAACCATAAATCCAATTTCATCTCCATTAGTCTGTAAATAAATGAATAACTGACTAGAACATGAAGTATTCATATTCTACATAACAATAACATAAATTAGAAAAACTACTTTGAAGATCAGCTCCATAAAGCAATTCCACTGCTTTATTTATAGCCTAGAGCCCTGGTGGCCTGTGGTTAAAGGCTTGGCTGCTAACCAAAAGGTCAGTGGTTCAAACTCACCCTGTGCTCCACAGGAGAAAGATGTGGCAGTCTGCTTCCATAAAGATAACAGCCTTAGCAACCCTATGGGGCAGTTCTACTCTGTCCTTTAGAGTCACTATGAGTAGGAATCAACTGGCAACAGGTTTATTTATAGCCTAAGAAAAATTCTGTCCATGGCAACATTGTTTGAAAACCAAAATTTTCATTAATGGATGCCTAAATTATGTTATATCCACACAGCAGAATGCTACTAGAAAAATGAGTAAACTATAGCTACATGCATCAACATAGCTAAGTCTCAGAAAAGAATGCTAAAGGGAGAAAGTAAGTTGAATTATTCTAGATATGAACAGAATGATACTAGTGCCATAAAGTTTAAAAGACATGCAAAACAATATTGTTGTTGTTGTTATTTGCCATCGAGTCAGCCCCGACTCATAGCAACCCCTCCTTGGGTTTCTGAGGCGGTATCACTACGGAAGTAGATTGCCCAACCTTCCTTCCGAGGAGTGGCTGGTGGGTTTGAACCGCCAGGCTTCTGGTTAACAGTCAAGTGCCTTAGGCACTATGCTACCAGAGCTCCCTTGCAAAACAATATTGCCCATTATTTATAGATACATTTATACTGAGTAAAATTATAAAGCCAGCCAAGAGACTAATAAATACTAAAATCAGGATTTGTTTTGAGCTCAAAAAGGGGTACTTTGCAAAGTACTTCAATTGTGTCTGCAATGTTTACTTCCCTAAGGTGAGGATGAACCCTCTTATATCGCTAATTAGTTCACGTCTGAAATATTCTATGATTTTGAAAGTCCATTCAAGAAAGCCATAGAACACTCATAGTGCTATGTGATAAGAATACAAAAAGCTAAAAAGAAAAAAAAATGTTGAGATTGAACAACAAAAAAAATTCTTAAAACCCAGTGCACCTCTTTAGAAACTGTGAGTCGCAGTGTTGACAAGCTCGATCAGCCAAGCGCGGAAGAAGGCGAAGGCAAAGACTGCAAAGGTGCTCACCCAGTCGGCTCTGGAACGTCAGTTATCTAAAGACATGTACCTGGTCACATCCAGAAATATGCTGGCTAAAACCATGACTGGAAAACGAAAACACCAAGCAAAGGCCAAAGGCCGCCTTGCCAGAGAGCCTCCATGCAACGCGGACTCGGGCGGATATGACACCATGTGTGCCGGGAGACTTTTAGTCATCACCTCTCCAGGGTGACCAAAGTCGAGGAAAGAGAAGTCACTAGACCAGTTAAGCAATTGCTGGCAGATAAAGGGACACCTTTGGCTGAAGGTATGCCAACAGAGGTATGGGAGAGGAAGCACTTTACCCTTTGTAATAAGTAACTCATGGAGAGAGGGGCTGCTCAGTACAGTGACTCTAGTTACTCTGCTACCTGCAGTGCTGTTGCGCCTGTGAGAAAGCACCTAGGGTCTTGGTCTGAGATTCTGGGGTTGGAAGGTGAAAAAGTGTGAGAAGTAAACAAGAGTAGATGGTTCACCTACATGATTGCTGGAAAGGTGCCACCTAAAGGACCACCTATCCAAAACTGTCTCACCTACCTGATCACCTCACACTGCACTTGCAATGCCTGGCACATCACAGGGACTGAGCAAAGGCTGCTATGTTTGAGCCCTTGATGTATGTCAGGCACCATTCTTAGCACTGAGCATATGTTCCAGTTATGCCTCCTGGTGACCTCATGTGTGTTACAGTAGAACTGTGCTGCAAAGGGTTTTTAATGGCCAATTTTTCTGAAGTGGGTTGCCAGACCTTTTTTCTGAGGTGCCTCTGGGACCTGCAATGTTTTGGTTAGCAGCCCAGCACCTTAACCCATTGCACCCCTCGGAACTTCACTTTATGTGTATTGATCCATTAATTCTCTAAAGGATTCAATAAGATGGGTGTCATTATCTTCCCCACTTTAGAGATGAGGAGATTGATGCATAGTTAAAGTAAGTTGTCCAAGGTTACACCCTAGTCCATTAGACACCAAGATTTGAACCCCGTTCCTGAGGCCACATTTTTTGACAACTGCTTTTATTATATAAATATTTGTGAAAAAGATAAATGAATTCACTATCTGGATTATTTCTCCAAAGTTGAAGGATTCTGGGAGAGAAATATGTATCAGTCCATACTTCTTTGTCTCCAACATGTTAATGTGCAGTTAACTTATCAGCAATAACATTATCAGCTTCCTGGCAAGGCCCTGAAGGAATCACATGAGGTGAGAGATGTTTTGGAGAAAGGGCAGGTATAGCTCTAAAGAACAAAGGATTGCAAGGAATTTATAATTGCAGGCGCTCGATAGAAATGGAGAGGTGGTAATTTAAGGGAAAAGATTTGATCCATGGATGCTGATCCGTCAGAGAAAACAAGCAGAAGATGAGAGGAATCCAGAAAACATTGTAAGAATTTTTAATATAGACATGTTGTTGTTGTTGTTATGTGTCATCGAGTCGGACCGGACTCATAATGACCCCTCCTTGGGTTTCCGAAACGGTATCACTACAGAAGTAGATTGCTCCATCTTCCTTCCGAGGAGTGGCTGGTGGGTTTGAACTACCAGCCTTTTGGTTAGAATTCAACTGCCTTAGGCACTATGCTACCAGAGCTCCTAATATGGACATATAAAGGATTATTATGAGTGAATTTTGTCTCCCCCAAAAGATATGTGAAGTCCTAACTCTGGTACCCATGAGTATCATGTTGTTTGGAAATAAGATCTTTAAAGATGTGACCAGTTAAATGAATATGAGATCATACTTGAGTTGTTGTTGTTATGTGCTGTCGAGTCAGACCTGACTCATAGCAACCCCTCCTTGGGTGGTATCACTACAGAAGAAGATTGCCGCATCTTCCTTCTGAGGAGTAGCTAGTGGGTTTGAACTGTCAGCCTTCTGGTTAGCAGTCAAGTGCCTTGGCACTATGCTACCAGAGTTCCTCAAACCTGAGTAGGATGGGTCATAATCCAATATAACTAGCATCTTCATAAGAAGAGAAGAGACACAGAAGGAAGAAAGCCATGTGACAAAGAAGAAAGAGATTGAAATGATGTATCTATAAGCCAAGGAACACCAAGGATTGCCTGCTATCACCAGAAGCTATGAAATAGACATAGAACAGACTCTCCCTCAGAGACCTCAGAAGAAATTAACATGACCAACACCCTGATTTTGGACTCCTATCCTGCAGAACTGTGAGACAATAAATTTATGTTCTTATAAGCCACCCAGTGTGTGGTGCTTTGTTATAGCACCTAGAAAACTAAAAAAAGAGACACTCAATAAATGTTTACTGAACAAATGAATGTGTTCAGACTTATGTTTGGAAATTTATATCCATGATCCGAGCCTTCTAGAAATGAGAGGAACACTAAACTGGTAACCTCAAAAACTAAAAAAAAAAAAGAAGACTCAAGACTCAATTTCTAATCCTGGCTCTGCCACTAATTAGCTGTGTGGCATTAGGCAAGCTGTATTGCCTTACTGATCCTCAATTTCCACTTCTTACAGAGAAGTGGGTTGAGCTTGAGGTTCTCCAAGGCCCCTTTGGCTCTAATATTCTACAGCTCTGTGAGTCATTGCAGGTTCCGGTGGTTTGTCACTGGGGCTCACAAAGAAACAAAAGAACAAATAATCAAAAACAAGGGCGCAGAGTTCAAAGGGTGCACTCTAGTTCACAGGCCCTTGCGCAAGGAGGTAAAATGACATTCAGCAGGCTGGTGACTCAAGGCAGTAGTTTTCCAATGTTTTGGTGGAAATGTCCTCTAATACATGACACCTGTATTAAAATGGTATTTTTAATGATGTTTCAGGATTTAGATCTATCCCCAAACATGAAAACAAATAAATAAAATTCCTGGCTTGTTATTGTCAGAGCAATACCCTGGATTCCACATCAAGTCGAGTCCTGTACAGGGAGGAAAATCAGGGCTCACCGGTTAATTTGGCTTTGAGTCACCACCAGAATTCTCCAAGAGTTTGTGATTCACGTTAATGTTATTTAGGGAAAGAGTCACAAAGCAATCAAAAATCTTTCCTTCCTCTGGTTTCTCCCCAGGTCCTCACTTAGTTCTCACTGGATTTCTTTTGTTTTGTCATAATTATGTAGGCAAACTTCATTCCTTTGGACAACAAAAATGGGAGATTCAAATAACCAGAATTTTTCTGCACATTGAACTTGTAGGAAGTAATTAGAGGCAGAATGGGCTTTCCATTCCATTCATCTAAGGAAAAAAACAGAAAAGACTTAGAAGAGATGTCATGGTCGTATAACATGTTACAGATTGGTCCTAGCACTTACCCCTGACAATAAAATATTTTCAGGGTTCTCCCTAAGGCCTCCTCACATCCTCAGGGTTCTCAAAAGTTCTATCCTGTATATCACCACTGCTTCCAAAGTCAGAAAAAGGTCCCACCAGAAAACCTCCTCAACCTGTCTCTAAGTTCACCAGCACACTCCTCCCCCCAATGTTTGCTTACATAAAATTTCACTAGGCAGTACTTGCATTGCCAGCCATTAGACAGGTTTGTAATGACAGAGGCAACACTGGTCTGAGGAATAGCAGGGACTCTGTGATTAGATTGCCCACGTTCAAATCCCATCTCAGCCACTTGCTAATGGTATAACCAAATGAAAGGTATTTCAACCCCAAGTCTGTTTTTAGATAAGTAAAATGGGCATACTCATAGGCTTTATAGGAATTTCTGGTGAGTATTCAATGAGGATTCATGTAAAGGAATTAATATAGTGCCTCTCCCATGGCAAGGACTTCATCAATATTGTCTGTTATTATTACTATTAAAACCAGTTGTAGCTGAGTCAATTCCAACTTACGACTACCTTATATGTATTAGAGTAAAACTGTGCTCCTTACTGTTTTCAATGGCTGATTTTTCAGAAGCCTGTTTTCCAGGGTGCCTAAGGGTAGACTCAAACCTCCAACCTTGCAGCTGAGCATGTTAACTGTACTACCCAAGGACTCCATTATTACTATTTTCTGAGATCCTGTGATAGTTAAGGTTATGTGTCAACTTGGCTGGGCCTGGTTTTGAGTGGCTGGGCAGCTAGATGTAGTTATTCCCCATGATGAGTTATTCTCCAGAACCTGCAATGACTCATAGACCTGTAGAATATTAGAGCCAAAAGGCCTTGGAGAATGTCAAGCTCAACCCACTTCTCTGTGAGATATGGAAATTGAGGATCAGTAAGGCAATACAACTTGCCTAGTGCCACACAGCTAGTTAGTGGCAAAGCCAGGATTAGAAATTGAGTCTTCTGTCTTTTTTAGTTTTTGAAGTTATGAGTTTAGTGTTCCTCTCGTTTCTAGAATGCTCAGATCATGAATATAAATTTCCATGGTGGAAGCTATGGGAGCAACTGAGTAGCTGCCTTAGGGATGCGATCTACTTCCAGTATATAAGGAGAAGTGTTGTGAAAGTTCTCTGCAGCTTTTTGGCATACTTGGACCCTGCATGTAGCCAAGCCTTTATTTAGCAGCCTGCCACATTTTCTGCTGATCTTGGGATCTCTGGACTTGAACTAGTGGTGTTCCATGTTACTTGGTAATATTGAGACTATGCCATTTTATTTGTCAATCTTGGGCTTGTTAGCCTCAGCAGCCAGCAGCTGCCTGAGTGAAGAGACACCTCTCGCTCCAGTGGGCAGGAGCAAGAGACAGAGCTGAAGCCCAAAGTCAAGGGGCTTTTACCCAGCCCCTGGAGCTGATGCTTTGAACTTGGACTTCCAACCTCCTAAACTGTGAGAGAATCAATCTCTGTCTGTTAAAGTCATCCACCTGTGGTATTTCTGTTAGAGTAGCACAAAGTAACCAAAAAAGATGTATTGTCCCTTAGTTGTAACTAGAAAAGTTAGAAATAACTCTGATGTTCCTGAAGTCAAACTACCACAAAATCCCAAAAGAATGAAATTTAAATGAATGTTTGAAGAGAGTCTATTAATTTTTGCTTGACTTTTTAAGATCTCATTTTTAATAAAATATGTTCACAAAACTAATATGAGAGTAAGAGAGCAGAGAGTCCTTGATATTTAAATAATGCAGCATTTCTGTCCAAGAAAAACATATACTGTTTCCTTTTCCCTTGACATTCAGAAGCATGTGATAACCTTCTTCTCTTCTCCCATCGGCTCCAGTGGCTTGCTTTGGGAATGAGTGAAGAAAAGGGCTATGATCCAGCTATAATTAAAACTTCATGCAGTAGTCATATTTGGGGGGAGACTCAGGAGAAAGCATCCCAAAGGAGTGCTTTTGTCTGCTTATGTGACCAACCCAGGAGCTCTGGTAGCATAGTGGCTAAGGCACTTGACTGCTAACCAGAAGGCTGGCGGTTCAAACCCACCAGCCACTGCTCGGAAGGAAGATTGGGCAATCTACTTCCATAGTGATACTGTCTCAGCAACCCCAGGAGGGGTCGCTATGAGTCAGGGCCGGTTCCACAGCACATAACAACAACAACAATGTGACCAACCCACTGAAAATCCACTGCCATTGACTTGACTCCAACTCATAGAGACCCCCACTGGGTTTCCAAGATAGTTAATCTTTACAGAAGTACATTGCCCAATCTTCCTTCACAGAGTGACTGGCCGGTTTGAACCACCAACATTATAGCTAGCAGTCAAATGCCTTAGGCACTGCTCCACCAGACTTCCTTCTTATGTGACCAGATGAATAAAAACATTTTTCTAACTGTTCTATCAAACCAAACAGAAGTGAAATGTTCCTTTAATAGATCTTTCACTGTACTTTAGGAGAGTTTCTGGCCCATTTAGAAAAATGATATCATATTAAGTCCAAATGGTGTAGAAAGCAGATTTGTTCCTCAAGTACTGGGACTGCATGTATTTACTGAAAGTCAGTTTTATATATGATCCAAAATATTAACCCTTCAAATCTAAAATAGCTATATGAGGCTATTTTATATCAAAACCAAGTTTCTTCTTAGAATTGAAGAAGAAGGGGTAAAAAACAAAAGATTTGACATAAAAATGTAAATTTTCTTTACATCGAAAAAGAAACATTTAAAGTAATTAAAGAGAAGTCTTGGGGAGATGCTTGCAACATGTGTAATAAAATAGAAAAGCATATGGAAATAATCTCTAAGATGCAAACAGAAAAATAGGAAAGAAAGCCAAATTCAAAAAACTAAAATAAAACTGGTTAAAAAAATTAACTTAATTAACATAAAAAATACAATTGAAATAGCATGATACCATTTTTCCTATCAAATTAGCCAACAAGTGTTATGTGTGTATGTATGTCTACAGCACTACTGAGGGCTTGTCACATGTGCTGATGGGAACATAAATTTTTTTAACCTTTCTGCAAAATAATTTGATAACATTCATCAGAGATCTTCAAAAATGTTCATATACTTCGGTCCTCTAATTCCACTTTAAGAACACTATTCCAAAAAAAAAAAAAAACAATGAAAAGTTGCTAATAAAACCATAGTATTTTATTGACAAAGATTAAGGTGTATTAAAACCTTATTTGTAATAGCAAAATTTCAAAACAAACAAAACATATCCAAACCATGATATGTTATTCAGTCATTAAAAGCCCTTGTATACAAAGAATCTATATAAGAGTAAGAAATTTTTTATAATACCTTAAGTGAAAAGAAACTAAATTTTAATATGTAATAAGCTCAACTAGTTTAAAAAATATATAGGAAATTGAGCAGAAAGAAATACACTGATCTATCAGAGAGGTCATTCCTATGATTCTTCCCTTTTTTTTCTTATTTTATAAAGGTCCCTGGATGACAGTTTGTGCTCAACTACTTGAGTGATTTGAACCCACCCAGTGGTCCCTTGGAAGAAAGGCCTGGCAATCCACCTCTGTAAAAATTATCATTGTTATTTGCCACTCAGTCAATTCCAACTCATAATGACCCCATGGGCGCAGAGTGGAACTCCTTCATATGGTTTTCAAGGCTGTGACCTTTAGGAAGCAGATTGCCAGGCTTATTTTCCAAGGTGCCTTTGAGTGGGTTCAAACTACCAACCTTTTGGCTAGTAGTTGAGCACTTAACCATTTGTACTACCCAGGGACTCCATTCATAAAGATTATAGCCAAGAAAACCCTATGGAGAAGTTCCACTCTGTACACATGGGGTCGTCATCAGTTTGACAGTAATTGGTTTGGTTTGGTCTGCTCTCATTTTTCAAACCCTAATTATATTTTCAAAATATTCTTTAATGAGTACATATTATTTAAGTATCATTAAATTTATGACCATTTTTAAGATCTAATACTATACATTAACTATTAATATACTGGTATTAGATAATATCCAAATAGTCATAGGGAATGAACACTCCTTCCAAATGGACTCAGGGCATCCCGGAGATTAGCTTGCATCCTAAAGAATCAGGCTTCCCTTGATAAAGAAGACATACATAATTCTTCCCTTTCCATGCCCTCCAATATGCACTCACATTTTGATCTCATGCTCTTCTGTAACTCTGGGTGCAATAATTTATTTACATCTGTCTCCCTCTACTAAGCAGTACCACTTCTGGGAACAGGAAGCATATCTTATCCGTCATTGTATCACCAGTTCCTGGCACAGTTCCTAGGATGTAGTAAGCATGCAATAAATATTTGTTGAATAAACACATGGCAAATACCATTACCAAAGGCCACCAAGTCAATTCCAACACATGGAGACTCCATGTGTGTTAGAGAGTAGAACAGTGCTGCATAGGGTTTTCAATGGCTGATTTTTCAGACAGCCTAGCCTGTCTTTCAAGGGGCCTCTGGGTGGACTCGAACAGATAATCTTTTGGTTAGCAGCTGATTACACAAACCATTTGCATTACCCAGGGACACCCCATCTGCATCTAACCAAATCTGGATCCAAACCAATTTTCTTTTTGGCCTACCTCATCTCTGGCAGCCTTCTGGTGGAACATGATACTCTAGCCTGACTTAAATGAAGAGTTCCATACAAAGAGTCCATACTTGCCATAAGAAGAAATTTAGACACATAGCGTGGTAATATGGCAGAATATTTTAAACCTAGTCTATTCCAGAAACAACAAGACCACAATTATTAAACTTATATCCCCCAATTTGGAGGTAAGAAATGAAAAAGTGAATTCTTCATTTCCTTAGTTATTGGATCAAAGAAACATATTTACAAGTAGTGGACAAGTTTATTTCTACAAGAGGGTATGATGTTTCAGGAAAATCTTGGCTCCTTTCTGCAGAAATAAGGTAGAAAAGTCAGTAAGTTTCACTTTGTTACCATCCCATCAGCATGATTTTTTTTTTCAGCTGGATTGAACATGATTCTCTGATATACTGCAACCTAGTGGTTTGGCAGCTAACAGGCAATTTAAGAAAGGTTGTTGTTTAACAGGAAGTAACTGAATTCATGTCTTGAATTAAAGTATGCAACTAACCAGCCTAACATTTTTTCATCAACATTAAAAAAAAAAAAAAAGAGTAGCACTGTTGTCATTTAATTTAAAAAAAAAAAAAAAATTGCCACAGATCCATACTCAAACTCAATTTTCCGTCAACATCTCCTAATCCCTTATCCCATGTTGTAGAAAATGTCCCTTTCCCCATGTCCCACCCAACCCCCACAAACCTTTGTTTAAATATTGTAAATGGTCTAGTGCCAACAGCCAGGAAATTGCTAGTCCAGGCAGCTACCTTGTAACTCATAGCTTTTAAAAATAAAATTCAAAGCCAACACAATGCAAGACTTAGTACAACTTCAGCCTTGGTTGTGAATGTCCTGAATTTCTTCAGTTTAAGTGAATTATTAAGAATATCATTTACATGTACTTCTGAGTGTTTAAGAAAACTGATCATGAAAGTTGAGGAAAATTCCATATTTTTTCCCTTTGGAAATCCTAGTATCCTTCTTTGAATTCTTAGAAAAATAGCTTTGCAAATGATTTGAGAAGCATTTTCTAAGTACTTATATATGTCTTAAAGACAATTTCTATGTGACTTTTTGCAAATAAAAAGAAGTAACAGTCATTTACAATATAGTCCAATATCTCTAAACAGCATTGTGATCTTTCTGTACTTGAACTATCTGAGTTCTCTGCAACAGACAAGTAAAAATGGCATTGCTCCTGTCCTCAGGGGCTTACCTGCAATTAGAATCCACGGAATTTTAGGACCAGAAAGAATTTTAGAAATAACCTATTCTTTATGAAGAAACCCAGTTTCAAGGAATAAGTTTGACCCACCAAGAACCACACAACCAACAAGAGACTTCACCTTGCCCAACACAATTCTAGCACTTAGGAAACACTCAACAAACATGTACCTCATTTCTAAGGTGCTAAGGAGCTCTGGAGGGAGCTCTGGTAGCATAGTGCCTAAGGCACTTGACTGCTAACCAGACGCTGGTGGTTCAAACCTACCAGCCACTCCTCAGAAGGAAGGTTGGGCAATCTACTTCTGTAGTGATATCGCCTTGGAAACCCAAAGAGGGGTCGCTATGAGTTGGGTCCGACTCAATGGCACATAACAACAACACAAGGAGCTCTGGAGGAGCTCTGGTAGCATAGTGCCTAAGGCATTTGACTTCTAACCAAAAGGCTGGCGGTTCAAACCCACCAGCCACTCCTCAGAAGGAAGGTTGGGCAATCTACTTCTGTAGTGATATTGTCTCAGAAACTCAAGAAGGGGTCGCTATGAGTGAGGTCTGACTCCACAGTACATAACAACAACAACAAGGAGCTCTGGTGGTTTAGTGGTTAAGGCATTTAGCTGCTAACGGAAAGGTCAGTGGTCAAACCTATCAGCCACTCCACAGAAGAAAGATGAGGCCATCTTCTTCCGTAAAGATTTACAGCCTTGGAAACCCAGCCGGGGGTCACTATGAATCAGAATGGACTCAATGGCAGTGAGTTTGGTTTTTGTTTTTTTCTGAGGCACCAACATGTATCTTAACATGCACATACCTGAACTAACTTTTTCACCAATACCTACCTGTCAGTTTCTCGTACTATGGTGGCTGAAGCTATGCCACTGTTATTTCAAATGCTAGCAGGGTCATCTATAGTGACCAGATTTCAGTAGCTCTTCCAGACCAAAACAGATTAGGGAGAAAGGCCTGGTGATCTACTTCCAAAAGACAACCAGTGAAAACCTTACGGATCACAACAGACTATTGTCCAATATACTGCTGGAAGATGAACGCCCTAAATTGGAAGGTACTCAAAATACACAATGGTCTCAACAATCAATTTGAACATACCAACAATCATGAAGATGATACACAACCAGGCAATATTTTGCTTTTCACATGGGGTTGCTGTGACTCAACGCCTACTCAATGGCAACTAACAACAACAAGGTTTTCCAAGAGAAAAAGTAATAAATGTTAGCAGATTAACATCTCTGTCATAACCATAACTTTGAAACAGCATCTGTATCTCCCACTCACATTTTGTGTCTGCTGATGCTGTGAAACAGAACACATATTAATGGCAGACTAGCAGGGTGGAAAAAATGTGAGAGATTTAGGAAAAGATTTTCTTAGAGTCCTGGCTTTGTGAAGTATATGATCAACTAAATCATCTTAGAGAAGTTCCTTAATCTCTTTGAACTTCTATCTCTGTGTCTTTGAGAAGAGTTTAATGATATAATGCTGCTTACCCACCAGCCACCAGCTACTCCTCAGAAGGCAAGTTGGGCAATCTACTTTCATAGTGATACTGCCTCGGAAACTCAAGGAGGGGCCACTATGAGTTGGATCTGACTCGATGGCAGTGTGTGGTTTGGTTTGGTTTGACAACGTTGTGAGGAGTAAACAAAATCTTATATTGAGAAACCTTATAAAATGTCTTAATAATGTCAGTTGTGAATGATTTTGTTTTAGTACTGAGTACATTGACTGAACTGAACAGATTATAACTGTACAGGGAAAAAAATGTATAAGGAAAAAAATCCCAATAAAGCATGATTACCAGAATGTAGAAAATGGGATATTAGCCTGCCCTTTTCGTCAAAAGGAAAAAGAGCACAATAAGAAACATAGTTACACCTTTTTAACAAAATCAAAACTTTGGTGGTGTAGTGCCTAAGGCGTTTGAGTGCTAACTAGAAGGCTGGTGGTTCAAACCCACCATCCACTCCTCAGAAGGAAGATCGGGCAATCTAATCCATAGAGATATCGCCTCAGAAACCCAAGGAGGGATCTATGAGTCAAAATGACTCAACAGCAGTGAGTTTGGTTTTTTTACCTTTTAAACAAAGCAAACAAAAAACTGTTGACCTTGGTGCTCTGAACCTGGGAAACAAATATATTCCCAAAGACCATGAGGAGTCCCTGGACGGTGCAGTTAACAAGCTCAACTCCTAACCAAAAGGCTAGAGGCTTGAGTCTATCCTGAGGGACCTCAGAAGAAAGACCTTCCAGTGTTCTCCAAAAAAAAAAATCAGCCGTTGAAAACCTTACAGAGCACGGTTCTTCCCGACACAATGAGGTCACCACAGATTGGCATTGATTCAATGGCCCCTGTTTTTTTAAAGATCATGGGACAAGGAAGTCAGACATCTAAGCTATTGTCCCACTGGAAAGCCAAAAGGGCTTAAGAACTATTCCCAGATGGTAATTAAATAGTTCCACCTTACTTTCTGAAGAAGAAACCCTGTATCTGGAAATCAATATAATTAAGATCTAGTTCTCATATCCTGTTTAGACCAGGGGAAGCAACGGCCAACTGAAATAAATCTATGAGCCATATATGTGCTCCTTTCATTCATAACAACCTCAGACCATCTAAATTAAACTTAACCTTCATTGACTTAACTTTAATTATCTCAGATCCTTCAATTATTGACAAGTTAGGATGCTAGGTATTTGGGAAATGTGATTGTTTAATCTCCCTTAGTTCTGACTGACAGTTGGAAAAGCAATACATATATAATTTCTATGCAAGGTGCTGGCTAATATAATGAACCCATAAACAATGTCCCTGCCCTCCCATCTAGGAAAGGAGGACAGCCTAGCATGGTAAATGCTGAAGTCTGAGAAAATGAGTACTTCAAGAGACCAGAAGAGGGGTTGAAGAGGGTTGAGAAGTACCCCCAAAGACTTATGTCCTCCTGGAATTCAGAATGTGACCTTATTTGGAAATGGAATATTTGCATATATAATTAGGTAAGGATTTTGGAATGAGATCATCCTGGATTTAGTTGTTGTTGCTGCTGTCTTTATTGCCACTAGTTGCCATTGAGTCAGCTCTGATTCATAGTGACTCTGCAAAACACAACAAAACATTGCCAGGTCCAACACCATCTTCATGAGTCCATTGTTGTGGCTATTGTGTCAGCGCATCTCTTTGGGGGTTTCTCTCATGTTCACTGACCTTCCACTTTGCCAAATATCATGTCCTTTTCTAGCGATTGGTCTTTTCTGATGGTGTGTTCAGAGTAAGTAAGTCAAAGTCTTACCATCCTTGCTTCAAAAGAACATTCTGGT
Source organism: Orycteropus afer afer (assembly GCF_000298275.1). Taxonomy (NCBI): domain Eukaryota; kingdom Metazoa; phylum Chordata; class Mammalia; order Tubulidentata; family Orycteropodidae; genus Orycteropus; species Orycteropus afer. The sequence goes on along the minus strand of NW_006921983.1, from coordinate 958,264 downwards.
TGTATTTCTTCTAAGACAGATTTGTTCATTCTTCTAGCAGTCTACATTATAATCAGTTTGAGCCCTAAGTCCAATGATTAGTGTCCTCAGAAGAAGAAGACAGAACACAGAGACAAACAGGGAGAACACTGTGGGATGAAAGAAGCATATTCAGAAATGGTGTGTCTACAGGCCAAGGACCATCAGGGATGGCCAGCAAACACAGAAGCTAAGAAAGAGGCATGGAACAAATTTTCCCTCAGAGCCCTCAGAAAGAATCTACATAGCCTGCAACCTGATTTCAGCCATTTGGCCTCCAGAACTGTAGGGGAATCAATTTCTATTTTAACCACCCAGTTTGTCATAGCTTGTTGTGGCAACAATAGAAAACTAGTACAAGTGCTTGCATGATTGTTCCATATATTCACAAAAAAATTAACTAGTACCAAATCAATTTCATAACAAAATAGTTCACATATTGTCCACTAGTCTATAAGCACCATAAGAGAAGATAATTTTTTTTTCCTGCCAAATCTCAGAATTTAGAGGAATAACTGGCATATAGTAGGTTCTTAGTACATATTTGCTTAATGAATAAATGTATTGTCTTTTGCAAGTTGTCAGGCTACCTAGGAAATATTTGGGACTACAAGTTCATGCTTATAAAAGAAAAATATCTGCAATAGATATTGGTGATAGTGGCATAGCAAGATTGGTGCAACTGGTGACACTGAATTGTGAATGTGAAAAATGTTGAATTGGTAAGTGTGTGTTATATATATTTTTACAACAATAATAAAATAAAATATATAAAACACTTCCATATTAAAATAATTAAATTGAGACAGCCAAAAATTACCAATACATCCTGAGTGTATCATTATCATTACCATATATTTTAAGTTAGGAAGAATCAACCCACATGTACACTATCACAGTAGGAACTTCCCTTTTCTCTTTTTCTGTCTTTCCATACTTAAAGAACCACATGTAATATCAGTCTTAAGCATTCATGTATTTTAACTCTCTATGTTAACTCATAAAAGAAATTGTAATCACTCCTCTGCCCATCAGCATTTAATAAATCCACAGGTCCATTTCAGTGGATTAATGTAATGGCATTTATGAGCACTGGCAAAGTCATGTCCACTTAACCAAAGCAATTAAGCCATGCTTTGCTCTGATTATTATAAAAAATTGACTGGTGATAATTTTTTTCCACTGTAACTGACAAAAAGAAAAAGGTAATATTCATACTTGTAGATGATGCAGGATATTTGTATAAAAAAATACTTCTTATCATTGTTCATTACTGCATTATATTTGTCTTCAGAAAAGATGATGAAATAACCCTTTAACCAAGATTCGGGTGCATCTGGTAAGGCTTTCCTCCAAACCAGAAGCTACCATAGAATCACAAACTCTTCTGAATATCAAGCTAAGATGCTAGGGGTGCTCTTACTCAAGCCTCTCATTTATGGATCAGAATACCAAAACCAAAATGAAGGAAGTGAGTTGCCCAAATCTAGCTAAAGCCAGGAGGAGAACCCCAATATGTTTGTTGTGTTTAGAGGTCATAAAGTCAGCCATGAATCATGGTGACCCCCCCCCAAAAAAAAAAAAAAAAAAAATCACTGCTATTGAGTTGATCCTGACTCATAGCGACCCTTCCTTGGGTTTCCAAGACAGTAACTCTACTTGGGTTTCTGAGATGGTTATCTCTACA
>NW_006921983.1:936130-949734 GCF_000298275.1 Orycteropus afer afer | reverse complement strand
GTTCCCTGGGACAGTGAAGAGTAATAGGACCCCAATACTCAGAAAATCAGTTACAACCTTAAGGACACATTCCTGAAATTGGAGTTGTCAGATCAAAAGCTGTGTGCATTTTTTAATAAATATTTTTAAATAATTTTAAATAAAAAGCTATGTATAAATTTTAAATTATAAACTATCTCCATACTCCCTTCTGCCATTTCACCCTCACCAAAACTAGGTGTTAGTATTTAAAAAAATCTTTTGCCAGGTTAATAGGTGAAAATTATTGCATTGTTGATTTAATTGGTATTTCTTTGTTTACTAGTGAAGTTGAGCGTTTCCTTTTATTTCCATTGTTGTTGTTGTTGTTATGTGCCATCGAATCGGCCTCGACTCATAGCGACCCCTCCTTGGGTTTCTGAGGCAGTATCACGAGGGAAGTAGATTACCCAACCTTCCTTCTGATGAGTGGCTGGTGGGTTTGAACTGCCGGGATTCTGGTTAGAAGTCAAGTGTCTTAGGCGCTATGCTACCAGAGCTCCCATATTTCCATTAGTGAATTGTATTTTTTGTTTTGCAAATTGGTAATTCACATGCCAAGTACTGTTTTAATACATCACCAATGTACTATGTGGTCTTCGAAAAGTTGCTTTGGTTTTTGAACCTTAGTTTTTGAATGTATATCATAGGGTTGTTTTGAGAATTCAATCAATACAGCATGCTAGAGACAAGGGTGGGAGCCAAGATATCCTTTCTCTCCATGATTTTAGATACCACTTCCTGTCTTTTCTTAGCTTCCTCTTACAAAGTTCAGAAGAGGACAAAGACACAATCGATTCCTCTATGGAACAAGATCTCCTCATGGTAGGGGTACATTGGTGCTCTAAGATTTGGGGCAGGGAGCCAAGGTAAGGGACTGAGGAAGTCCAGAGGGAGGACATGTTAAAAAATAAATAAATAAATCAGTTGCCATGGAGTCAATTGCAACTCATAGTGACTCTATATGTGTCACAGTAGAACTGCATTCCATAAGATTTTCAGTGGCTGATTTTCCTGAAGTACATCACCAGTCCTTTCTTTTGAGGTGCTTCTGGGTGGACCAGAACTTCCAATCTTTCACATTAACCATTTGCACCTAGAGGCAGAGAATATGTATCTGTTAGATTTTCCTTTTCTGTCCACCCTTTTCCTTTAATAATTCATGAACAACCAAGATGCTTTTCCTTCTGTTTTGTCTAGAAGATAATTCAAAGTTTAGAACAGGGAGATGGCACTCTCCATATTTCATAGAGACTTCACTTACATATAAGATTGGTCCTAGAAAAGAATGAAAGAAGAAGGAACAGGGTAAAAGTATGCACACGTTGGACAATTTGTTAAATCCATTTCTTGCCTCACCTAGACTGGTCTTTGCTTGGGAGGATGGGTGTGTGTGCGTGTGTGTGTGCAATCTAAATACTTATAAAAACCACCCTGGGTGCTTTTCTCGCAGTTGCAAAGAAATGTTGACTCTCCAGGAGTCAAGAAGGAGGTGCTCTTTTCAAATCGTCTGTGTCCCAGTATGCTAAGCTTAGATGCAAGGATCCTGTCTCTAGCCTCTGAAGCAAGATCATAAGCTCCTGCAACCTAACAAGCTCACTTAAAAAGCATTATCCTAATTTGTCAGGAAGCAGTTATGTTGCTTTGTAGTGTGAAGCACAAATAGGAAATGGTGATGAATTGACAGCAGCAGAGGTTTGTGGAATTTCAACCTTGGTGATGAGACTATGGCTAAGAATAACCCTACTGTGCCAGGGAGGCTGAGCAGAGAAACAATGTTCTTCCTTGCCTCAAGCTGCCTTTTTCCTGACACACTCAGCTGAGGTATGAACATTTTGTCCATTCGCAGGTTATATAACCTAAGACCACTCTGGAGCCTACCTTCTTGTGATTTCAGAGGCCTGTTAGATGAAGTTGAGCTGTGGCTTGTCACAGAGACAAGCTTTCACTGAGGCTTTTCAAATTAATCGTGTAGGTCTCGTCCCAAGCAGTTTGTCAATTGCCTTTGTCAATATCTGCTTATATCTGCTTATTCTTCAAGTAGGAAAAGAAGTCCCCTTCTGAAGTGAGCCCTGTGGTTGATCCAAGCACCAATAATAGCTATTTTTCATGGTGCTTAGACTTCACTCTTGTTAACTCACAACAACAATAGAGATAAGCTCTATTATTATCCTTATCTCATGGATGGAACTTATGGATGTTAAGTGGCAGAGCCAAGAATCACAGCAGGTCATCTGAGTGGAGCACACCATCTTAACCATGACATCACCCTGCCTTACTTCTTGGCACTGGCACATGATAGGCCAGTTGCTGTGGAATAGACTCCAACTAATGGTAATCCCATGTATGTCAAAATAGAAATGTGTTCCATGAGGTTTCAATGGCTTATTTTTTGAAAGTAGATTGCCAGGTCTTTCTTTCAAGGCACTTCAAGTAGACTCAAAGCTCCAACCTTCCCGTTAGCAGCTGAGTACATTAACCATTTGCACCACTGAAGGACTCCAGTGCAAGATGGGTTTGTTGTTGTTATGTGCTGTCGAGTTGGACCCGACTCATAGCGACCCCTCCTTGGGTTTCCAAGGCAGTATCACTACGGAAGTAGATTGCCCCATCTTCCTTCCGAGGAGTGGCTGGTGGGTTTGAACCTCCAGCCTTCTGGTTAGCGGTCAAGTGCCTTAGGCACTACACTACCAGAGCTCCTGCACAAGATGGGAGAGACTGGAAATTTCACTCTCCCCTGAGTGGCCACACTGGAGCATCCTTCTGGAGGTGTCATCCACAAATTAACATTATTTATTCTTGAAACTAACTCTAAATAACTCACTGCCATGGAGTCAGATCCAACTCATAGCGACCCCTCCTTGGGTTTACCAGGCAGTATCACTACGAAAGTAGATTGTACAACCTTCCTTCCGAGGAGCGGCTAGTGGATTTGAACTGCCAGGCTTCTGGTTAGCAGTCAAATGCCTTAGCTACTACACCACCAGAGCTCCTTTTATTTATTCTTGAAGTGTCCTACAAATGTACAACTATTTTGCATCCTATACAGTACATCTTTTTACTTATCCTAAATTCCCTTCCTTTCAAATGTCTCCTCATTTGAGTACACCAGAATTTAGATGAACCATATCTACTTTTTCCCTTCCATATCCTCCATGATAGCAGAAATTTGAGACATAATTATCTACTGTCTTCAACCAAACTATTCTCAACTGTCCTTTTTCTGGAAGTGAGGAAGCCATATCTTAGCCTACCTTTGTACTGAAGCTTCCTTTGGTCTTTTATAATTTGTGTCTTAATGTCTTGTTAACAAAATTCTTCCCTACCAGAGATCACAAAAATGTTCATTATTGTCTTTTTAAAGTTTTGCTTTTCACAATGAGAACTTAAATCCACAGGGATTTTTTTTTTATATATTTACTGTGAGGTATGCATCTAATTTTATTGTTTTTCATATGGGAAGTCAACTGGCCCAGTTGTATTTATTGGCTACTCTATCTTTTCCTCCATTTCTCCCATTAACCCTTAATAGTTACTCTTTCTTATAATAATTTATTCATTAACATATACGTATTGAATGTTTCTTGTGTGCCAGACACCATTTTGAATATTGACAATACTACAATGAGTAAGATAGACAATATCTTTGCCCTTATGGAGTGTTTATTTGAATGAACCTGGAGGATTTTCCAGGCAAAGAAAACAGCAAGTCAAAAGCCAAGAAGCTAAAGAAGTTTGGCAAGTTTTGGGCACACTCAAGAAGACAGTGTATCTGGACAAAGGCAATAAGAGTGGAAAATGGTAGAAGACAAGGTCATAAAGTAGGCCTTATAGTCCAAGACTAAGTTTGAATTTGATTTAAGTTGAGGGAAAGTCATTAAGTTTTTTAAGGCACTATCAGCTTTTGTGTGGAGAATGGGCTTTGTTAAAAGGGACTTTAGACATGAAGAATGAAAGTACATTTTTCCTTTTGTTATGCTAATGAGATCATACAGACTAGGATGGGTCCTCAACTTAATCACTTCTGAGTTATAAAAAGAGCAGAATAGACACAGAGACACACACAGGAGAAAATGTCATATGAAAACAGATACATATGGTAGATAAACCTACAAGTCGAGGAACAACATGCTAGAAGCTGAAATAGACAAAGAGAGATCTCCTCCTAAACCCATGCCCTGAATTCAAACTTCTAGCCTCCTGAACTGTGATAAAAATCAATTGCTATTCTTTATTATTATTATTAGAGTTTGTGTGAACAATTTTACAGAGCAAATTAGTTTTCCAGTCAACAATTTTTACACATTTTGCTTTGTAACATAAGTTGCAGTTCCCTGAGTGGAACAGCACTCTTCCTTCCTAGGTTCCCCGTATCCATTTGTCCTTTCTTGCCCTTTCCTGACTTCTGAACTTTGGTTTGGGGTATATGCTGCCCTTCTGTTCTCATATGATTAATTTTTCTGAAGACTACATTCCTCATGTGTGTTCCTGTTCACCTCATAGGCCTGGCTGTTGTTTGGCTGAAAGATGATCCAGGGGTGGATTCAGTTCCAGTTTTGAAGGGTGTCTAAAAGCCAAACTTTGCAGGATTTCACCAGTCTCTATCAGAAGAGTAAGTCTGTCTTTTTTATGGTTTTTAATTTTGTTCTTCATTATTCTCCCATTCTGTCCGGGACCTTCTGTGGTCTCAATCAATTTTTGTTCTTTAGATTCATCTACTTGTGCTATTTTTTGTAGTAGCAGCACTAGGTAAGTAAGACAAAGGTCCAGCTAATGAATTTGTAAGCAGATGTGAAGGAAAGAGAAGGCTTTCTTACTGGAGCAATTATGTAAATAGTGGTGTTGTTTATTAAAATGGGACTCTCAATGAAAAGCAGGTCTGAAGACAGGAAAGAAGAGTGGAATTAAGAATTCTATTTCTAAAATATTAAGTTCAAAATGCTTATTAGACTTCTATGTGGAGACTTACTATGTATATATACCAGGAGCTCAGGAAAGAAGTTAGGGTTGGAGACAATAAATTTGAGTGTCACTAGGTGGTAATGCAGGTGGTAATTAAAGCCATTGGACAAAATGAGATCACCTAAATCAGGAGTATAGTTAGAGAAAAGAAGAGGACACATAAAATTGCATTGACTTTTTTGTAGACTACAATGGGTAAGCCACTAATCCTTTTCTAGGCTGTTACATTAATTTATTTCTTATCTATGTGTGAGAAATATATTGCTTTGATTATTATACCTGTATCATAAGTCTTGATTTTTTTAGGGCTTGCCTACCTATGAAGTATGTAGGCAGATAAAATTCTAATAGAAATGGAGAATTTGATGATGAAGGAGAAAATTTGAATAGCTTTAGTGATAAAGTCCATAAGTAGATGAGATGGGATATGATCTCATGCCTATGCCAGTGTAGGGATTGATTATAGATAGGAAAGGTGAGTTTATTTCTCATAGCAAATGGAAAAAAATAAATTAACGATATTTGGATACACATTTTTGTTCTATTCAATCTATCTATTTTGCTAAGAATTTTAAATTTATAAATTCACATTGTTACCATATCAAGTCTTCTCATCTATGAATAAGATATATCTGTAATCACTTTTTTTCTTACCTTATTGCATTGGCTAGAATTGCCAATGTATTTTTCTGCACTTTTGAAGGGATACTTTACAATACATATAATGTTAGTTGTACATTTCAGTTTAAGGAAATTTCTTCTAAGTTTGTTAAGACTTTAATTTTTTTATCATGAATGATCGTTAAACTGTAATAACTGCTTTTCTATATTTGATGAGATTGTCATAATTCCCCTTCTACTCTATCTGATACTGAATCATGCTTATCTTCTGAGGATAATCTCTACTTGTTATTTGGTATGTTTATAAACTGGTAGTTTTTATGAACTGCTGGTTTACTTTATTAACATTTTATGTTGAAGTTTGCATCTATGATCATAAGTGAGATTGCAATTTTGGTTGAAAGGTTCATTTTGTGTAGAAGATTTGCTAATTGCATTGCCTCTGTTTCTTATTCTCATTTTCCTTTTCTCTTTTTCTTCCCTACCTCTCTCTGTGTGGCAGATTTACAGTTACCTCTACCCAACTCCCTGTTTACACGTTCTATAAACAGACCTTCAAATGGTGTTAAAGGGCTTCTATTCATCAGTGCTGTAGAGGATATGATGGATCCAGTAACAGAATGAATGAGTGGCTTGACTCAGTTTCTGAGTATGAGGCTATATCTTCATCATTTTGCTTCCTTTGACTCACCACTTTCAAAAAACATATAGCTGGGTCAACAGCACCATTTTTAGCCTCCCTGGGTGAGTAAAGAAGCTTTATTGCCTGGATTTCAGTGGTGAGACTGCCTGCTGTTCCCAGTGCCACCAGTACCCACCTTAATCTAGAGTGAAGCACTTTCACTTCTCTGCAGCCTGTAGAAATTGAGCTCCTAGACTTCCCTGCTTGCTTCCACCAGAGCTCAGCAGGCAAGGGTTCAACTCTCCCACCTCTTGTGTTAGAGTTCTGTTGCTGATCCACGAAGATATGTGTCTTGATTTTTAGCCAGTCCATTTTTTCTTAGTTTTCTCTTTTTGTGTTTTTCTGTATCACTGCCCTGTTTGATGCAAAATGGATGCATCAAAGTATAAAACTGCAGTTCTGTCTTCACCTGAATGTTGCACTATATGATTCAGAGGAAAAAATTATTTGAAATTTCATTCAAGCCAAAGTTTGCAAGATCCATCAGCCAATAAGTCATTTATTACTCACTCAGTATAACTGTAGGATGTGTAGATAATAATGTATCTTTAACTCTCCCAATATTTCATCCATATAATAAAATACCTTACATTTCTATATTGGAGGAAGTTTTCTGTGAACTCCTTCCTCATTGGTCAGTCACAATTACAGAACTTTATAGTCACACCACACATCAAAATGAGCTTATGAGGTACCACAAAGGTTAAGTGATTTACCCTTAGTGTTTCAATGACTTAGCAGCAAAGATCAACCTAGATATAAGTCACTCTAGCCTCTGCTTTTAAGCTTTCTATGAATCCTAATTTGTGGACCTAAGGTTGGAGAAGAAAGACCTGGGAAGAAGGGGCAAAAGTATTAAGTAAGAACTGGCTCCAACTGCCCCCCCATGGTTATGCCTTTGTCATCACTCTATCTGTTCACCAGAGTTTCCCTTGTTGACCTTTGACCTCTGTTTTCTGACCTCTGGTGCTGATGGGCTCTTCCCCACCTGGGTTGCCCTCCCTGGTCCTGGCCTTTCACATACCCAGATCCATGCTTTTTTGAACTCTTAGTCCTGGCTTCTTGTGGCCAGTCCTGCTCTGTTTTTGCACAAAATTTTGTGTCACAAAAACTTCACTGAGAAAGTTTTCACATCTTGTAAGATTTTCTAGAAAATAATATTTCTCAGTATTTCTCTTCAAGTGATTTATTCTCCATTGTGGTATTAATAAGTGCTGTTCCAAGTTTTATAACTGTGTATCTAGAAAATTAGAAAAAATCACAATAGATTCCCTACCCATCTCCTCACCCCTCATCTTCTTTTCTCTATGATTACCCTGCCTTTTCACTAGTGACTTTTCACCTACCAGTTTTGACCTGTATCCTAATAATTCTATGATAAACTGCATGGAGTTAATTTACCATTGTCTCTGATCTTAAAATATCTCTGCTTTCATGTCTCCTTAAAAACTCTTTCTAAATAAAATAACAAAAGCAAAGAAAAAACAAACACAGTAATACATTCTGACTGCACATCGGAGAAAGGCACTCTACACTGAGTTGTCCCACTAACAATACTTCTCTTGACAAACCAAAAACTCAGGCCCTATGGTATTCACCCCTCCTAGAAGACTGTGAGAATAAACTTGATGTGGCTCTATGTTCAAAGTCCTTTTCTGTGCCTTCATTGTGCTAGCCCCTTGATCAGCCAATCGGCTGATTATCAACTGTCTCTAATGAGGGTCTGTGTGTGTCTTGGGCTGCAGCCTGAAGAAAGGGATAAAGAAGGAATGAATATATGATATACCAGATACTATACTCAGAATGTAAGTTATGGTCAGATTGTTAATCTCCCTGAATCCATGAGGAAATGAGTTTCCAAGGAACTGTCATTTGCCCTAAGTCATCCAGCTAGTAAGGGATGGACCTGAGATTTGAATCCAAGTCTCTATGACACTGAGACTACAATCTTTGCTTTCCAAATGGAAGATGTGCATTTTTTTCTGAGAGACAAGGCTAACAGCAGAACAACTGTAAAGGAACAGACTTCAAGGGATAAACTGGGAAGTACAAATACAAAGACTGAGTAGGGTACTTCTCCATGTTCTTCTACTCACTAGCTGTGGACTTTCAGCAAATCTCCTATCTTCTTTAGTCTTCTGTCCCTAGTATCTATCTTCTGGAGCTCCAGAAGGAAGGGCTAAGACCAAACGATGGAAATTACAAGATGGCAGGTTGTGGTTCTGAGAATGGAAGTCAGTCAGTAATCAACTGAGTAGACTCTGGAGATGGTGACACATGAGCAGAGCCAGAACGACCATACTGGCTGAGAGGAGCCCTGAATGCACTCAGCGGGGGGCTAAACCAGAGCTCCCCAAGCCCTGGGCCACAGCACACTGGGGTATACAAGTGGGTAGGCAGCCTACAAGGGCTTGGGGTCACTGTAGAGTCCTAGGTCCACTACAGACCTTGGCTGGTCATCTCATTTCTCAAATAGGCCTATGGTTTTACTCTGGAGTAAACCTGAGTGTCTAAGATTCTTTCACACTGCAGCATGGAGATGTGGAAAGATTTAGATAATATGACATATGCAATCATCTAGCAAAGTAAAGTTGTTCATTGTTCCTGTTGTTGTTGGGTGCTGTCAAGTTGGCTCCAATTCATAGAAGTCCTATGTACAACAGAATGAAACACTGCCCAGCCCTGCGCCAGCCTCACACTCCTTGCTATACCTGAGCCCATTACAGCAGCCACTGTGTCAATCCATTTCATTGACCTTCCTCTTTTTCATTGACCCTTCACTTTATCAAGCATGATATCCTTCTACAGGGAATGGTCCCTTCTGACAACATGACCAAAGTAGGTCAGACGAAATCTGGCCATTCTCAAGGAGCATTCTGGCTACACTTCTTCCAGGAGAGATTTGTTAGTTCTCCTGGCAGTCCAGGAGAATATTTTCAACACTCTTTACCAACACCACAACACAAAAGCATCAACTCTTCTTCAGTTTTCCTTAATCATTGTCCAATGGTCACATGCATATGAGGGGATCAAAAACAGTAGGGCTTGGATTAAGTGCACCTTAGTCTTCAAAGAGAGATCTTTGCTCTTCAGCATTTTAAAGAGGTCTTTTGCAGCAGATTTGCATACTGCAATACATCATCTGATTTCTTGACTGCTGCTTCCACTGATTGTGGAATCAAGTAATACGAGATTTTTGACAACTTCAGTCTTCTCTCCATTTAATCATGATGCTGCTTATTGGTCCAGTTATGAGGATTTTCATGTTCTTTATATTGAGGTGTAATCCATAGTGCGGACTGTAGTCTTTAATCTTCATCACAGGTTATTTATGACTCTACCACCATTCCTGATGCCACACTCCTCTTCATATAGTCCAGCCTCTCAGATTATTTGCTCACCATGCAGATTGAATAAGTATGGTGAAAGGATACAATCCTGACACACTCCTTTCCTGATTTTAAACCATGCAGTGTCCTCTTATTCTGTTCAAATGACAGCCTCTTGGTCTATGTACAGGTTCCTAATGAGCATAATTAAGTGTTCTGGAATTCTCATTCTTCTTAATGTTAGCCATAATTTGTTATGATCCACACAGCTGAATGCCTTTGCATAGTTAATAAAACACAACTAAACATCTTTCTGGTATTCTTTGCTTTCAGCCAAGATCCATCTAACATCAGCAATGATATCTCTCATTCCACATCCTCTTCTGAATCTAGCTTGTATTTCTGGAATTTCTCTGTCAATGTATTCCTGCAACTGTTTTTTAATTATCTTCAGAAAATTTTACTTGCATGTGATACTAGTGATATTGTTCAATAATTTTTACATTCTGTAGGATCACCTTTCTTTGGAATGGGTACAAATATGGATCTCTTCCAGTCAGTTGACCAGGTAGCTGTCTTCCAAATTTCTTGGCATAGATGAGTAAGTACCTCCAGTGCAGCATCCGTATGTTGAAACATCTCAGTGGGTGGTCTATCAATCCTTGGAGCCTTATTCCTCACCAATTCCTCAGTGCAGTTTCATCTTCTTCCTTCAGTCCCATCAGTTCTCGATCACATGCCACTTCCTGCAATGGATGACCCCCCAAAAAAAAAACACACTGCTGTTGACCAATTCTTTTTGGTACAGTGACTCTGTGTATTCCTTCCATCTTTTTTTGATGCTACCTGCATCCATCAATATTTAGTGTGCATAAAATCTTTCAATATTGCAACTCGAGGCTTAAATTTTTTCTTCAGTTCTTTCAGATTGAGAAATGCTGAGTGTGTTCTTTCTTTTTTTGCTTTCTAACTCCAGGTCTTTGCATAATTGACTTTGTCTTCTTGAGCTGCTCTTTGAAATCTTCTGTTCAGCTTTTTTATCTTAGCATTTCTTCCATTTGCTTTAGCTACTCTCTGTTCAAGAACAAGTTTCAGAGTCTCTTCTAACATCCCTTTTGGTCTTTTCTTCCTTTCCTGTCTTTTTAATGACCTTTTGCTTTCTTCATGGATGATGTTCTTGTTGTAATCACACAAGTCATCTGGTTTTCAGTCATTGATTTTCAGTGCTTCAAATCTATTCTTTAGATGGTCTCTAAATTTAGGTGGGACATAATTAAAGTCATATTATGTCTCTCATGGGCTTGTTTTAATTGTCTTCAGCTTCACCTTGAACTTGCATGTGTGCTGTTGATGCTTTGTTCCACAGTCAGCTACTAGCCTTATTTTAGCTTTAGATATTGAGCTTCTCCCTTTCCTCTTTCTACAGATGTAGTCAACCTGATTCCTGTGTATTCCATCTGGTGAAGTCCACGTGTATAGCCACCATTTATATTGTTGTAAAAAGGCATTTGCAATGAATAAGTCTTTGGTCTTGCAAAATTCTATCATGTGCTCTCCAGTGTCATTTCTATCACCAATGCCATATTTTCCAACTAACAGTGATTCTTCATTTCCAACAAAGAAAGTTGTTCGTGGGGAATGCCAAAAGCCCAAAAGCAAACCTATTGCCATCAAGTTGATTCCAACTCAGCAACACTTCAGGATAAGAGTAGAATACTTCAGGATAAGAGTAGTACAGCCACAGGATTCCCAAGGCTGTAAATCTTTACAAAAGCAGACTGCCTCATCTTTCTCCCATGGAGTGGCTAGTGGATTCAAACTACCAACTTTTGGGTTAGCAACTGAATGCTTTAATCACTATGGCATCAGATCTCAATTCCTAGACCGACTTCACATAATGACCAGGTATTATCTGGAGGTCTACAGAACTGACGAGCCATGGGCTCCCTCTCTATTCAACACTAGTCTCTCCTCTTACCAAGACTAACTACTTCCTGTGACCTCATGTCATCTCCCAGTCACAACCCAGGCAGCACACTATATCTACGTGTTTTATAATCTTCTCCCCCAAAATATAATGTCTATCAAAATATAGGCAAAAAAAAAAAAAATGCTGTGCATAGGGGCATCTGACCTCTTCTAACTTCACAAGGAGAAGGAGAGAAAATCATTATCAGAATCAACAGCCTAAAGCTGATTACCATGAAGCAGAGGTCAGACATACCTATTCTCTCCGGTCTTTTTCCAATTATGACACCAGTCATACCTCCCACGGCATTCTCTCCTCCTCTGCTGGGTTTGATAATTCATGGCAATGGCCACACAGAACTCACAAACAATACTCATGATTATGGGGTTTATTGCAGAAGTACCAGGTTACACATGGGAGAAAGATGTGACAGTCTGCTTCCATAAAGATTTACAGCCTTGGAAATCCTATGGAGCAGTTCTACTCTGCCCAATAGTGGTGGGTTTGGTTTTTTGGTTTACCAGGTTACACTTTAGGATCAGAAATGATTCAGGTACAGTTCTTCAGTCAGGAAGCATCTTGGCCATGCCCACAGGCAGGCCTCTCTTTGGCCCTCGGCGTCTCAGCCCTCAGCCTCTTGGGCCTCTTGGACCTCTTAGGCTGGTCCCACCTCTGCCCTGCTCAGACAAGTGTAACAAAGATCTTTAGCTCCACTGATAAGTGCCCAGAGGCACACCATTCCACAAATAAGCCTCATCCCAAAGGTGCCCAGCAGTATAGTTCCATGGGCCAGCAATCCTAGCTCGGCCTACAAGTGACCAGAGGTACCCTATTCTGCCAGAAAGCCTCCTACCTGAACACATTCAGCTCTCTCATTCCATGGGTCAGCATATACCCACTGTAACCGCCTTGCTCTTTGGCCAGGAAGCCTAGTATGCAATCTCATGCCAGTTTTCTGGTTCTTCTGTCACTGTTTCTCTGCTGCTGCTTCTTGCCATCTTATGCCTTCTCTAGTGTTACACATTTTTCTCTTTCTGTTCCTGGATCTATGAGGTTTTTGGTGCAGGGTATCAGGTCCAAAGGAGTGCTCCACTCCTATATCTTCTTCTTTATGGTGGTGAGATCTCCTCTTTCTACCTCTCAACCAAAAACAACCAACAAGGGTGCCATACACCTTATTTGCATAATGAACAGGTTGTCTAATCCCCTTAGGAGCTCTGGTAGCATAGTACCTAAGGCATTTGACTGCTAGCCAGAAGGCTGGCAGTTCAAACCCACCAGCTACTCTTTGGAAAGAAGGTTGGGCAATCTACTTCTATAGTGATACTGCCTCGAAAATCCAAGGAGGGGTCACTATGAGTCAAGTTGGAGTAGATGGCAGTGAGTTTGGTTTGGTTTTCTAATCCTCTTGCTGAGCTATAAGTGCCTTATTTGCATAGTCCCATCCAATCATTTGGTGGAAGTTCATGACCATGGCTAGACAGGCCATATAAAAGCAATCCATCATGCCACTTTGTACCTGGCTGGGGTCCTGCTCCATTAGAGATTCTGTCTGCAATTCCTGGCCTGAGAAACAATTTCAGCAAAGATGACGCATCATCTGGTACTGTGATCCTGCATTAACTTTTGCATCTCACTGCAGATACTGTGGCCAGTGAGGGGAACTCTGGGACAAAAGAGGCTTCTGAGACCCTTCATTGACCTTGCCCAGGTGATTTCTCACCTTTCTACTACAGATCCTGTAGAGCCCTGACTGTGGAGCCCTCTTCTTTGGCTTTGAGATCCCTGACCCCAAACCTAGCAATCTCCTTACTCCCGTATCTCTCTGCTTCCTTCTTATACTCTTTGGTTTCAGAGTTTGTGCCCAGGCATCCTCACCTCTATTAATTTTTCTAGTGCTCTAGTCCTCATTTTGCTCCTCTATGAGTAAACAAGGAGCTCTGGTAGCATAGTGGCTAAAGCACTTGACTGCTAACCAGAAGGCTGGCGGTTCAAACCCACCAGCCACTCCTCGGAAGGAAGG
>NW_006921983.1:900201-935605 GCF_000298275.1 Orycteropus afer afer | reverse complement strand
TATATATATATATATACATACATACATACATATACACTCAGTGTTTAAAAGAGTTCCTGGTATGCAATAAGCACTAAACAAGTGATGATGATGATAATGATGATGATGATGATTTCTCCAAGTCACATAAAGAAAAAGTGATAGAGCTAAAAATTTTAATTCAACTCTTCCAGCTCCACATCCAAGACTCTTTCCATGATGCCATAGGAAGAGTTATCAGGGCATTTGGTGAAGGGGACTATCTGTTTCTTGACTTGTTGCCTCTTTTATAGGCTGAAACTACTGAGCATGGTAATTCCAAGGCCTTGGACAGATTCCATCCTGGGATATTGGTTCAGTTTTGTCTCCTGATATACACATACACTAGATTTGGGAGGCTCATCTCCAACATAGTGTTCTAAAAGAGTGACGCACAAGACTCCTAAATCCAAATGATTTTGAAATTTATACAAAGAAAACTCTGCTTCGTGGAAATTTTGTCCTTTCCTTCTCCTCCTCTGGCAAGTCATCTTTCTGTGTTGTTAGGACAGTTCAAATAGTTTTTTATTGTAGGACTAGAGAGGAACCAGGAAGGGTTGGTTCCAGCCTCTGATGCCTGAAAAGCCTGAGGAAGGACAAGGCCTTCTACCACGCCCTTTAAGAGATGCAGCTTAAATACAGATCCCACAACATCTTGACACACATACACATGCACACTCATGCTTCTGGGAAGTTCTGTAATGGAGCCCAGAGGCTTTCTTAGAGCAGATTTCAGAGGGAGGAGCACACACTGAAGACAGGAGGGCACCTCAGGCAGAAGCCATAAAGGGGGTTGGATACAAATACACATCTGAGTGCCTTTGCAAACCTACCAAAATGCTCACCAAGCTGATGAAAGAAACAGAGCTAGGAGTCTTAGCACTTGCAGTGCCCTGGGGCAGATGGACTAGGCTGTGCTTCCTTTTCAGGGAACATTTTAATTCTAACCATACTTAAGAATTGCTTGCATCTGATGGCTGGAACCCTCTATCCCCCTTGGTTCTCTCTGAGGTGAGGCCAACACCCTCACACTCAGCCAGGAGCTTCTAAAAATATGGCCTCAGGTGACTTCCCACACAGCTGGACCTTGGAAATTGCTATCTGAGAGATAAGGTACAAAGATCAGTGGTCCTTACAGGGTCCTGCTGAAGCCCTCCTCACACTCCATAGAAGAAGGAAGCACTGGCACAGGGCTCATGGCTGCCCTCCAAAGGCTGACAGATGGATCAGACTTCCAAGAAATGTTTCAGACTGCAATGTGTCCAGCCAGATTCTCCTGGGAGATCAGCAACATGCTTTGGTCAGAAAATAGGAAAGGAAAGTAAGAGTGAGCCAGGGCTGTAGTGTTAGGCTGCCCTGCCCTCAAGGGCCAGTTTTGTCAACTCTTTGTTTGATGACCTTGAGTGCAGCACTTAACCTTTCAAAGCCTGTTTGCTCATCTGCAAAAATGGGGCTATTGTTAGTACTTACACGAGAAGGTTTTTATAATGATTAAATGAAATTATGCGTGTAAAATGTCTTACATGATATTAGCATATAGAAGGCGCTCCATCATTGTTGACTACTGTTATTATGCTATTTTAATAATGTTCAGAACCAGCTGTAAGTCCTATTCATCTGGCTGTCTAGTCTTTTCTGTCTTGCTGTTATTGTTGTGTGCAGTCAAACAATTCCCAATTTTGATTCATAGTGACCATATAGGACATAGAGGAACTGCCCCATCAGAATTCTAAGGCTGTAATCTTTATGGAAACAGACTGCCACATCTTTCTCTCACACAGCAGCTAATGGGTTTGAACCACCAACCTTTCAATTAGCAGCTGAGTGCTTAACCACTCACTGTCCATCAGGGCTCCTTACTTATGGAACAGTTAAATTAAATTATTTAAAAATACTCTGCAGCAACCAACAGAATAGGAGGGAATATTTGGGAATCATGTCTGATAAGGGTTTGATATCCAAAATATATAAAGAACTCTTACAACTCAACAATAAATAAACAAACTCTTTAGAAATGACTTGAATAGAGATTTCTCCAAAGAATATATACACAAGGCAAATAAGCATATGAAAATATGCTCAATGTCATTTGTCATTAGGGAAATGCAAATCAAAACCACAGTGAAATACCACCTCATACCCACTACCCACCCACTGCCTTTGAGTTGATTCCAACTCATAGCAACCCTTACTGGGTTTCCTAGGCTGTAAATATTTACGGAA
Organism: Orycteropus afer afer; assembly: GCF_000298275.1. Taxonomy (NCBI): domain Eukaryota; kingdom Metazoa; phylum Chordata; class Mammalia; order Tubulidentata; family Orycteropodidae; genus Orycteropus; species Orycteropus afer. The sequence goes on along the minus strand of NW_006921983.1, from coordinate 933,364 downwards.
GTAAATTGCCTCATCTTTCTCCTGCAGAGCAGCTGGTAGGTTTGAACCACCAATCTTCTGGTTAGCACCCAAATGCCTTACCTATTATACCACCAGAGCTCCTTGATTATACCCAGTAGTATGATCATTATTAGAAAGAAACAGAAGATGGAGAAGATGTACAGAAACTTGGAATCCTCATGCATTGCTGATGGAATTGTAAGATGGTACAGCCACTGTAGAAAACAGTTTGGTGGTTCCTCAAAAACTTATACATAGAATTACCATATAACTCAGCAATCCTAGGTATATATCCAAAAGAATTGAAAGCAGAAACTCACAAAGGTACTTGTACACTAATGCTCATTGTAGTATTAGTCACAATAGCCAAAACGTGGGAAAAAACAAGGATCTATCAACAGATGACTGGACAAACTAAATGTAATATAAACATATAATAGAATATTATTCAATCATAAAGAAAAATGAAATTCTGATACATGCTACAGCATGGGTGAAACTTGAAAACATTGTGTTGAGTGAAATGTCAGTTACAAAAGGACAAATATTGTGCGATCCTACCCTAATGAAAAATGTTTAAAGTAAGTAATGGCACAGAGACAAAAGTTTATTAGTGATCACCAGGGGCTAGGAGGAGGGAGTGGGAGTTACTGCTAAAGGGGTACTGAGTTTCTGTTTGGTGTAATGAAAAACTTTTGGAAATGGATAGTGGTGATCATCACTATGGTAGAACAACATGGTGAATATAATTAATGTCACTGAATTCTATGCTTTAAAATGGTTGAAATGGCAAAGATTTTGTTATATACATTTTAGCACAATAATTTTTTTTTAAAAATCCGCTTTGCATATTTGTTTTAAAGTTTCTGTATGATTAGGATTGCCAGATTAAATACAGGTTGTGAAGTTAAATTGAAATTTCTGATAAATAATAAATATTTTTTAGTATAAGTATGTGCTGTGCAATATTTGAGCCATACTAAAGAATTATTTGTTATTTATGTGAAATTCTAATTTAACTATGTACCCTGTCTATTATTTGCTAAACCTGGCAATCTTACCTGTGATGGAAATTAACTCATGAGGTCAGCAGCAAAAATGTTCTTTCTAAAGCAGGGCCTAAAGGACACTGGGCAGTCAACACTGAGGATTTTTAATGGAAACAATAACCAGGATTTGTTCTGATCTTCAAAACCTTAAGTTATGTGAAGTAGGTTTCACTCTATATTCCTTCCTGAATATACTCAAAAAACCCACTGCATGGAGTCGATTCCAACTCAAAGCAAACTTACAGGACACAGTAGAACAGCCCCCAAAGGTTTTTCAAGGCTGTAAATCTTTACAGAAGCCGATTGCCTCACCTCTCTCATGTGGAACAGCTGGTGGGTTCAAACTGCTGACCTTCCAGTTAGCAGGCAAATGCTTCAACCACTGCATCATCACAGCTGTTTTTCCTGAGTAATGATAACCTTAAAATGGACATATCTGCAGATGTAGTAATTCCACTTCTAGGAGTTAAAACTAAGGAAATCATAGTGCATATATGGAAAGATTTTGCCAAAATGTTTGTCCTAGTGATAATTTTATAACAATGAATAACTAGACACAATTGTCCAACAATAAGGGATGTTGTTGTTGTTGTTGTTAGGTGCCGTTGAGTTGTCTCCAATTCATAGCAACCTAATGTACAGCAGAACAAAACACTGCCCAGTCCCGTGCCAGCCCCATGATCTTTGCTATGCCTGAACCCATCATTGCAGCCACTGTATCAATTCATCTTGTTGAGGGCCTTCCCCTTTTTTGTTGTCCCTCCACTTTACCAAGCATGATGTCCTTCTCCAGGGAATGGTGCCTTCTTACAATATGACCAAAGTATGTGAGACAAAGTCTGGCCGTTCTCGTTTCCAAGGAGCATTCAGCTGTACCTCTTCCAGGACAGATTCATTAGTTCTTTTAGCAGTCCACAGTACTTTCAGCATTCTTTGCCAACACTGCAATTCAAAAGCATTGACTCTTCTTCAGTCTTCCTTTTTCATGTCCAGCTCTCACATGCATATGAGGCAATGGAAAATACCATGGCTTATGTCAGGTGCACCTTAGTCTTCAAGGAAATATCTTTGTTCTTCAGCACTTTAAAGAGGTCCTTTGCAGCAGATTTGCCCAATGGTATATGATGTCTGATAACTTGACTGCTGCTAGTATGTCATACAAAATTCATGGTAATCCCATTTAGTGATATAGAAGGATATTCGAGATAGTCATATATTGCTGAGAGAGAGAAAAAAAAAAGAGTTATAAAGCAGACTGTATGGTATAATTTTATGGCAGATATTTTGAATAAAGTATGGAGAGATTAAACCAAAAATGTTAATGATGATTTCTTGGGCAGGTACAGTTATTAGCAGGTTTTTTCTTCTTTTTTTTTTTTTTTTTGTTATTCTGAATTTTATGATTCTTAGTGTAATATAGGGGGAATTTTTATTAAAGGGAAGAAGAGCATTTTTAAATCAAGCCTTCCATACATTCTTTAATTCCAGTTTTGAACTTGAGACTGCATGGTCCTATATGCAACCCACACTTGTCACCTGGATCACTTCCCCTTCCTTTACCTCTCTTCCAATATTTTCTAGACTGACTGTTTCCTACAACTGATTCTCATTCCACTTCCTTCTCACTCTTGGGTTTCTTACAGTACATAGCAGAGTGCTTTGCAAAAGGCAAAAACTAAGAAAATATACATGAATTCTCAAATTATTTTGCAGGAAAAAAAAATGTGTGAACCCATATGTGCCAGTCTCTCAGTTGGTGCCTTCCTGTACATTATCTCATTGAATCTTCAAGTCACAGAGGAACACTTTCACACCAATGAATATTCACCTTCTTGAAGACAGAGACCAAATCTCATGTTGTCCATTCACTCATTCACTCAACAAGTGGTTACTGAGCACCTACTCTATGCCAACCCTCTCACTAAGCCTGTGAGATAAGAGTAACAGAGGACATGGTGCCTACTGTCACAAGGGTTATAACCCACCTGGGGAGACAGTTAAGAAAGTCAGTTAAGGTCACAAGTGTCAGATCAGTGGATACTCAGAATACTTAGCATTGACCTGAATACACAGGAGGCAGCCTTATAATTTGCTCTCTTGTTTATTCATCTTGCCTTCATTAATAAGAATTTATTAAAGCCAGGCACTGCTCTTGATAAAAAGGAACCAGGGAGTATTTTTCACACAAAGGCCAGGTGACAGCTGAGTAAATAACATCTGAGCAAAAGTGGTCAAGTGACTTTTGAGCAAAGATAGTGACACTTTAGCTAAGAAATGGATGACTAAATGGAGTCTTTCCAGAAAAGAACTAAAGAAAGAGTGTTCTGGACAGAGAGAAGAGCAAGTGTAAAGGTCCTAAAGTAGGATTTGAGCTTGGTTTCCTTGTGGAACAGAAAAATCAATTTGGCAGGAGCTGAGCGAACAAGATGAGAGTGGTTCAAGAAGCAGAAATCAGATCATCAAGAACATTGCAGACCAAGGTAATGAATTTGGATTTGATCCTAAGTGCAAGGGAAAACCACTGGAGGATTTAAGCAAGTGAATGACATAATTTGATTTGCATTTTTTAAAGATCACTCAATCTGCTGTTGAAAAAATATATTATCAAGGGAACAGGAACAAGAAGACCAGTCAGGAGGTTTTGGAATAATCCAGGTGAGGTAAAATGCAAATTTGACCTAGAGTAGTAGTAGTAGTAGCAGAGATGGAGAGATATGAACATCTTCAAGATGTTTAGGGATGGGTAGCAAGAGTGACAGAGTCTCACTGACCTTCATTCCCAAAAGCTGCAGGTTTCTTCAGGATGCCTTGCCACAGCCCTGATCAAGATGGTCCTCAGGCCAAAGCAGTGTAGGCCTGTTGCTGGTCAAGGCTGTCCACAGAAGACCCCAAAGACATAAAGTCTGTCTGGGTAGGAGCCGAAGGACCCTGCACAATCAGCTGGACCAGAGGTTCCTGAAAACTAGTCCTTGGGTCATGAGATGATTTCACTGATGAAATGAGAACAATCTGCACAGTAGAAGTGAATTTTTCCATTAATGCAAATTTATTAAATTTTAAAAACTACCTTTAGTCTGAGGTTTGGTACTTTTGGGTTCTAAGCTGTTCTGTCTCTTAGTAAATGATAACGTAAATACATAATAGAGTGGTTTTTGTTTTGTTTTTAATATCCTTAACAAGAAAGAAAAGAAGGGATAAAGGGAAGAAGGAAGAAAGGGCAGGAGGGAGGGAGAAGGGAAGAAAGGAAGGAAGGAGGAAAGAAGAAAGAGAAAAAGGAAGGAAGAAAACTCAGCTACTTTAGGTTTTTTGTTTGTTTTGGTTTGGGTTTTTTGGGAGGAGGATGTTTTTTTGTTGTGGTGGTTGTTGTTTTTGCCTCAAGCCCATCCAACTCATGGAAAGCCATGTGTGTCAGAGTAGAGTCATGCTCCATAGGGTTTTCAACCACCAAGCTTTTGAAAGTACATTGCCAGGCCTTTCTTCTGAGGTACCTCTTGGTAGACTATACCCTACAACCTGTCAGTTAGCAGCCAAATGCATTACCCATTTGCATCACCCAAGAACTGTATCTTAGGTTAATCATCAAGTTGTTGTTTGCTTCTTTGTTTGTTTGTTTGTTTTTTAAGTGCCCTAGTATATTATAATCAAGCCTGGGGATCACTAATATAATCTAACCTTCTACTGTATGAAAGGGAACTCTGGTAGCATAGTGGCTAAAGGCACTTGACTGCTAACCAGAAGGCTGGTGTTCAAACCCACCAGCCACTCCTCAGAAGGAAGATGGGGCAATCTACTTCCATAGTGATACTGCATCGGAAACCCAAGGAGGGGTCACTATGAGTCGGGTCTGACCTGATGGCACATAACAACAACAACTGTATGGAAGGAGCTCTGGTGGCACAGTGGTTAAGGCATTTGGCTGCTAACCAAAAGGTCAGTTGTTCAAAACCCCAGCCACCCTGCCAGAGAAAGATATGAGAGTCTTCTTCTGTATCCTAGGGAAGTATTCTTAGAAACCCTATGGGTAGTTCTACTCTGTTATATAAGATCTCTGAGTTGGAATCAACTCAATGCCAGTGAGTTTGGTTTTTGGTTTTAGCCTATTGTATAGATGAGGAAATCTATGCTCACTGAGTCAAATGAGGCCCTAACATCACCAATACAGGACTCCGATTCTTTCATTTTATGCACCTTCCAGTAGTCTGGTGTGCCACTCCCAATTCTACTTCCAATTACCTGTCATTACTACCACATGGACCCACTTGGGATATAAAACTCAAAAATACAATCCTCTCTTCCTACCACAATATTTTCTGGTCCTCAGATATTTTTGTTAGCTACTATAGAGTCCCTTTCTGACTCATGGTGACCCCATGCACAATGGAACAAAATGGTGCCTGTCCTATGCCACTCCCATGATGGGTTGCATCTCAGACTGTTGAGATCCAGAGTTTTCATTGGCTGATTTCTTTCAGAAGTAGATCACCAGGGCTTTCTTCCTAGTCAGTCTGAGTCTAGAAGCTCCACTGAAACCTCTCCAGCATTCTAGTAACACAAAAGCCTCCACTGACAGATGAGTAGTGACTGCCCTTGAGGTACACTGGTCCTCAAATAGAAGAGAGCAAATTACCTGACTCCAAATGTAAGTCAGCTCAGTGCAGGAGATCAGCTCTTTCCTGACCACTGTGTGCCTCCTTTAATCTGACATAATCTTCAATAGGTTAAATTATAGGGGATTGCTTTGTTACTGTTATCAAAGGTAACTATAATAATTTTTAAAATCCAAGAAGTCAAATTTCCATAAATTAATTAGGTAATTTGTTTCTTCAAGAGCCCCTTGCCATGAATGACCTATTAAATTAAGATCTGATTCTCCTGCACCATTAAGCTGAAATGGTAAATTAATGATAATTATACATAATACACTACAATTCCATAGTACTCTTATTCTCTGGGTCTGAAATCATGTGAAAACTCCATAGAGATTAGCTCAGTAAAGTAAGACTCCTATCCATTTTCCTGATGACAGATCTGAGAAAAAATCATAAAGAATTATTTGAGTGATAACCATGATTTTCTGACAGCTAATACTTCCCAAATGTTTTATTTATTTATTTATTTGAAAATATTTAATGCATGCTCACTATGAACTGGAGTTGCAAGGAAGAACAAGGTCAGCATGGTCTCGCCCCTCTGTGGGATTCATGGTCTAGAGTTTTGATTTTTAATTACCACCTGTCCTTATTCATTTGTTTTCTGCAGGATGTGGATGTTCAGTTAGGCAAAGAACTTTAGAAATGTCTTGGTTGGTGTCTTAGCTATCTAGTGCTACTATAACAGCAAAGAGTTTAACAAATAGAAATTTATTTTCTCACTGTTTTAGAAATCTAGAAGTCCAAATTCAGGGTGCTGACTCTAGGGGAAGAGTTTCTCTCTGTGTGTGCTCTGAGGAAATGTCCTCTCTTTTCAACTTGTTTTCTGCTTCCTTGTAAATCTCCATGTGGTTTGGAGTCAACCTTCCCCTATTTTTGCTCTGCTTGCTTGTTTAATCTCTTTTATATCTAGAAAGAGATTGACTCAAGATACACCCTACACTAATCCTGCCTCATTAACAAAGACAACCCATTCCCACAAGGGATTATAACCACAAGCATACAGGTTGGGATTTACAACATATATTTTGGGGGGATATAATCCAATCCATAGGTGTTGTATTAAAGGTTTTTCTGAACCTCTATTACAAGCATTTACTAAGGGCCACGTGGAAATGAATCCAGAAGCATTGTGAAAAAAGAAAATCTTAATTTTTAAAAACCAAACTGGAATATTTCATGAAAAATAACCTTTCTTCTGCATCATAGACAATCATATTAAATTAGCAAAAAATTTTCTATTCTTTCCAAAGAGGAAACTATATTCTGAGTCAGTGTTTGCATTTTTTTTTCTCATTAATTTAGATTTTAGAACCATTCTCATCTCAGAGATTTTTCTGGATTTTGAAACAGTCAGACATGCCTTAACACTGATTATCCTCCTACTTATTAGTTGAGTTGACTTTGGGTAACTTATCTAACATTTCTGAGATTTTATTATCTAATCTATAAAATGGAGATAATAGCAGCTACCTGACAAGATTATTGTAAGGATTAAAGGCAATGAATATAAAGTGCATAAGCCCTCAAGAAATGATACCCAAACCTTCCCAGGTAAATTTATTCCCAAAAAGAACCTAGAAATTGGTTCTGATGCCCATGAGTTCCATCTTGTTCCAGGACTTCATTTTCTGTCATTAGTATCCACAGACACATCAAACATCAGTAACAAGTCTATGTAAGTGAATCTAAAATGAATGTATTCCATAATCCATCACTTGGCTCTGAGACATAAAAATAGTTATTTCTCTCTGGAAGCAGCATATACAATTTTCTTTTAGGTTTCAAAGACAAAGCAAGAGTCTTTCAGCCCTTTCAGCACTGGAGGAATAAGGAAACCAACAGTCATAATTGTTCTGTGATGTTAAATTTTACTTTTATTTATTTTCTTGTAAACTTGGGAAATAAAGTCTTTTAACTTCAATTCCCACTTAGTCGGAAGATGTCTTCTGTAAGTGGAAATGGTAGATGAAGCCTGTTTTTTTGTGTGGGTTTTTTTTTTTTTTTAAAGACTGTGATGTTCAACTTGTCATTTAGTTGCTTCAGGTTGTGGTTTTTTAATCCATTAAATAGGGATATTCACAGAATTGTTGCAAAGGATTAATGAGATAATATTTGTAAAGTGATTGGAGATAATCTGATGAAAAGTACATATAACTACAGAGTATTATTATTAAGTCTCTAAGGAATAATAAAATATGTAATGACATGCCTGTGATAATCTATACTTAATTATGTAATTTTCTAATACCCAGAAGGTATGCACAAGCACAAATGAGTAAATTGCATTGTATGAGAGTCATTCCATGAGGTCACTGGTCATTAAAGTTTAATCAGGTCCCATTAAAAAATAAAGGTTTCTATTTTCACTCTTTCCCAATAACTACTAATCTGTGCACATGGAAAGGTATGAAGTCATATCATTTTTGAAACAGAGAGCGGTCTCACATTAAACTTATCCAAAGCTCTCCACCCATGCAACCAAAACGCACCTGTTGGAACTTCAGAAATACCTGAGCTGTGTTCCCTGTCCTCAGGGATTTATACCCTATTTGGGAAGATAAGTCTCACACATATGAAAGATAATGTAGACTATGAAAGAGTGTATAATTGGTTGCTAAATTATAGAGCTGAGTCTTTGTAAGAGTTGGGAAAGTTCAGAAGAACAGCAGAAGCAACTTGCTGAGAGATGCGGCTTTATCTGTGATCTCCATCTCCCAGAACCTCAATCAGGGCTGGTGTGTGCATGGTAAGTGTTCTATATGTATTTCTGAATGAGTGAATGAATGAGGCATAGATTCTTCCCAGAAAGTTTCATGGAGGAGAAAGGATTTGGGATGGGCCTTACAGAGGTGCAGGAGTTGAAGAGGGGCACATCCTGGCCAAGTAAGTGAGGTCCAAAGGAAATCCTCCTGGTGTGTATGAGTTTGTAAGAAAACTGGTTCAACAGCTTTAACCAACAGGGAAAGGAATATGCTGATGAGTCACCGGCAGATAGAGTCTGATTAAGGGGGCCTTGGAAGTCTGGCTACTCTTAGCCTGGACTACTTTAAAAATCCTTTTGTCTGAAATTTCAGCCCCAAGATGGCCCAATATTGCATGCAACACCCTTTTACCAGATCTGTAACCTCCAGTGCATCTACCAAAAAAACCAAACTCACTGCTGTAGAGTCAATTGCAACTCATAGTGACCCCTCCTTGGGTTTCCAAAGCAGTATCTCTACAGAAGTAGATTGCCTAATCTTCTGAGGAGTGGCTGGTGGGTTTGAACCACCAGCCCTCTGTGTAGTGACCCCAACAGCAGTATTGATGTCAGCAGGCCGGGGGTCACCTCAAAACAAACAGTTCCAAGTGGCAATTTTTCTGAGTAAGCATATTTATCCTAAGGCTTCTAAGTTTTTTCACAGGACTTCTAAGGTGCAACTTGTGGTTATATACCTGGTGAATCCAACCAGACGCCAAATTCTGTTCTAGTATTCTAATAGCCTAGAATGTAACCTACTGTGGACTTTAGGTAGATCATGAAATGGGTTAAGTCTATAATAGAAGTAAAAATACCTGCCTTACCTGTCCACCGACCTCCTGCAATGCCCCAGTCATACATATGAAAAATCTGAAGCATACCACAAATATGAGATATTACAGGAGCTAAAAAATGATTGACAGAGGGCCACACAAGGCAGTATTTTGTTGTACAACTTTAGACAAATCACTTAAGCTTTAGCTTAAATTTCAAAGCTTTAGCTTCTTCACTTATAAAGTAAGATTGTTGGAGTAGTTTAGTGGTTCCCAACTGTCTAAGTTTCATAGTGATGTTATAACAGATGGTCTTAGGCTATGTTCTCTGAGGGAGCAAAACCAATGAAGTGTCTGTGTGTGTGTGCGTGTGTTTGTGTATAAAAGGAAATGGTTCATGTAGTTGTGGAGGCTGGCAAGTTCTAATTCATGGGTCAGACATTAGGCTGGAGGCTTCTCCTGACTCTTGTGGTTGCAGGGGCTTACAAACCCAAAATCAGCAGGTTGGATGGAAGGCTTCTGGCTCAAGGGGCTGCAAGAGCTGGTAAATCCCAAAATCTGCAGGTAAGGCAGCAGGCTGCTGGCTAAAGTCCCAAGAATCAAAGATCAGAGTATGACACAACAGAAGCAGGACAGAGAGAGAGATGTTTGCCAGAACATCCATATATAATAGATATAGGCCACACCCTCAAGAAAACCTCCCTTACATCAGATCACAAAATGGAGGATAATTACACAGTATTGAGAAGCATGGCTTAGCCAAGTTAACATATACCATTAACTATCAACCCTAATAGACCTAAACTCGTTGTCATCAAGCTAATTCTGACTCATAGTCACCCTACAGGCCAGAGTAGAGCCACAGCTGTTTTAAAGAACAAAAATTTATTTTCTCACAATTCAGGAGGCTAAATGTCCAAATCAGTCCCTCAGCCATGTTGAGGCATTCCTTGGTTCCTTGACTTTTACTGGCTTATAGTCTGGCCTCATGTGTTGTCTGTCTTCCCCCACTCACTACCTCTTGCTGTGTATGCATACCTCTGTATCTAATCTATTCCTTTTGTAACTCAGAAATGATCAGATTTACAACCCACCCTACTGAAGTATGATCTAATTAACATAAAATAAAAACTCTATTTCCAAACAGGATTGTATCCACAGGTATGCAGGTGCTATGGAGTCAGTTCTGACTCATACCAACCCTGTGTCCAACCGAACAAAATATGGCCCTATCCTGCACCATCCTAACAAGTGTTGCTGTATTTGAGCCCATTGTTGCTTCCACTGTGTTGCTCCATCTCATTGAGGCTCTTCCTCAAGTATGATGTCCTTCTCCAGGGATTGGTCAAAAGGACATGAGATGATGTCTCACCATCCTCACTTCTAAGGAGCATTTTGACTATACTTCCACAGGTATTTGTTGTTGTTGTTGTTGTGTGCCGTCGAGTCGGCCCCGACTCATAGCGACCCCTCCTTGGGTTTCCGAGGCAGTATCACTACGGAAGTAGGAATGCCCAACCTTCCTTCCGAGGAGTGGCTGGTGGGTTTGAACCGCCAGCCTTCTGGTTAGCAGTCAAGTGCCTTAGCCACTTTAGGATTCCAACACATGTATTGGGGAACACAATTTAATCCATAATACCAACATCCAGTCCATGAATTGACTGCATCAGAATCACCTGAGATCTTTGTTTCAAATGCTGATGCCCTGGCCTCAAAGCCAAGAGAGGCCACAGAGTCACCCGTATTGCTAACAGGGTCCCATGTGACTGTGATACACTGCCAGGTTTGGAAACCACTGGGCCAGAATTTTCAGAGGTCCCTCCCTCTCTAGTATTCTAAAACCATGAATTCTACTCACCATAACAATGCACATTGAACTATAGAGGTCAAGGGGAGTATGAATTACAGACTCAGATAATTGTTGTTTAGATTGGTACCCACTACCCTAAAATGTCATTCCTTAAATCATCTAGAGTGATCTGTTAGCTTCTTCCTCAAAGGGTGGGTTTTTGTTAGAGATAATATCTACTCTGTGTAAAGATTTACAAAATGTCAAGAATCCATAAGTCCAATCTGTCCCGGGAATAATGCTGTGTTTAAATTTCAGAAAAAACGTTTGATTTGAAGCACAAATACAAGTAGACAATGAAATGGTAAATCAAAAGGTAAATACAATTGATTTCTTTTGATTTACCTTTTCATTGTCTCCTTGTATTTGTGCTTCAAAAATAGAATGATGGGAAAGAAAGTTGATATTTTTTCTTGGAAAGCATGCTCCTCTTTTCCCATTTTTCCTCTGCTTTCCCCTGTTCCTTAAATCCGAGCCCCTCATTATTTCTAGGCAGCAGTGCTGAGAATGCACTGTGTGCCTACAGAGGTAAGGATGGTGACAGGTAGAAAAACTGTAAGCTGTTCTTTTTGATCCATTTGAGTGAATTAAATCTCTAAATATTCTAGTTCCTAAAACGCTGACATGATTAAAGTGGACCAACTTCAGATTCTTAGGCATCCTAAAGAATATAGAAAGTCTTCTGGAATTTCCAGGGTTGATGCGACACTGGAATGATCTAAATGCATCCACGAATTCTCGACTGCCCTGAAGTCAGATTCGACTCATAGCGACCACTCGTTGGGTTTCCCTTGACCGCTCACCAGAAGACTGGCGGTTCAAACCCACCAGCCACTCCTCGGAAGGAAGGTTGGGCAATCTACTTCCGTAGTAATACTGCCTCAGAAACCCAAGGAGGGGTCGCTATGAGTCGGGGCCGACTCGATGGCAAACAACAACAACATCACTACTGAAGTAGATTACCCCATCTTCCTTCCATGTAATGACCAGTGGGTTTGAACCACCAGCCTTCTGGTTAGCAGTCAAATGTGCTTTAGGCACTATGCCACCAGAGCTTCCGACCTGGAATGATAGGACTCAAGGTATCTTTCGATAATGAGGATATCCAATGCAAATATGGGAGCTCTGGTGGCTAGTGCCTAAGGCATTTGACTGTTAACCAGAAGGAAGATGGGGCAATCTACTTCTGTAGTGATGCTGCCTTGGAAACCCAACGAAGGGTCACTATGAGTCGGGTCTGACTCCATGGTACATTACAACAACAACAACAGCAATGCAAATACAGCCAATGGGGAGCAAAGCTTTCATCGAAGGGAAGGGAAATTCTTCTCCACACTCTCTGAAGCAGAGATGAATTAGACTTTTTGGGCACATGGAGGTTTTCACTGGAAGCCCTCATTGCATATCATTTCCCTTGGGTTAACATCAGTAGCTGGGCCATTCTTTGTCAACTCAGCCCAGGATGAATGAACTGTCTATCAACTTGGTCTTAGCATTTATCTCTTCTTTCTGAAAGGTGTACCATATGATTGAAGTTATAATATGTCCTTCGAAAGATGAAGAGAGATTTTTCAGGAGAAACTGAGATTAGATCTAAACAACACCCCACCTGAAAATTTTGTTCTTAAGGGTCTCAGATCCTCAATACAATAATAAACAGCATGAGATCAAAGGTAGTGGAGTCCCCCTTGTCCCTTACCTCAGACCTGGCTTTATATCCCTTGGTACATTCAGTTTCATTTTTATTGCAACACATATCTGGAAGGCAACCACCAAATAAAGATTGGCACAAACCCTCATGCCCATTCACTGAATGAGAAGGCTGTGTAAGGTTTGGGGAAAAACTTCTGGGAACTTCTTAGATGAAATAATTCCTTTTCTAACAGCATTTTCACTGAACTCCTAATGTGAAATGACACCCCTCACTCACTTTCTTACACAGGCAGGCTTATGCTTTGGGAGCTGCTGTTTTCCAGAAATGAAATTCTAGTTCATGGTATTGAATCTGCTCTTTCTGCCTTTATACCACCCATTTTCTCCCTTTCTGTCTCTACTATCAGTCCCGGTAAGCTGAGTCCTATAAACCATATTACCTGGTTCCCTTTCCTTTTGGCTTCTACTTGGATTTGGCCAATGGAAAACTCTGATAGGACATGGGATGATGAGAGGAAAGAGAAAAGTCAAAGTACTATTCCTACTTCAGTGTTATGATTCTGACAGGGCTGTTTCCTTAACCTCCCCTCCATAACCTCACCTCTCACTAGTCTCCATGACATCATTTCCTCTCCTTGCCCTTTCAGGCTTGCCACTATAGCTTTCCCAATTGCTTCAGTACCCTTAGTTTTTAAAACCCTGTACACACCTCTGTAAATAATCAATTAATTAAATTCTCTTCCCTTTGAATGGAATTCTGTTTCCTGCTGGGGCCCTACATGATACAGTCACTCTTCATCATATACACCAAATCTCATACCCTCTCCAATGAAGCGTCCATGAACCATGCCAAGGGATAGTGATTTTTCTTCTCTAAACTCACCAGCCACTCCTCGGAAGGAAGGTTGGGCAATCCTACTTCCATAGTGATACTGCCTCGGAAACCCAAGGAGGGGTCGCTATGAGTCGGGGCCGACTTGACGGCAAACAACAACAACACAACAACAAACTCCTAGTACATTTATTTTGGAACTTACTCAGAAGCCTTTTCACTGTTGTTATCTGGTTTACAGTTATGTATCCTATCTCCCTGATGATATTGTAAGTTCTCTTTGAAAATATGTTTATATCTTCTCTCTATCTAACAAGGTTCTAGACACACGTATAAACACAGATACACCAACCATATTAACGTGGGCTCTGTGGTAGTTTTAAAATGCATCCATGAATTCTTTAATACTCTTCTACTGAAGAACCAAAAAAAAAAAAAAAAAACCAAACTCACTGCCATCGAGTCAGAACTGACTCATAGAGACCCCTCCTTGGTTTTCCGAGGCAGTATCTGTATGGAAGTAGATTGACCAATCTTCCTTCCGAGGAGTGGCTGGTGGGTTTGAACTGCCAGCCTTCTGGTTAGCAGTCAAATGCCTTTGGCATTACTCCAGCTTAATTCCCTCTCTCTGAGGGTAGGCAAAGCTTAATGACTCTCTTTTAACAAATAGAATAAGATGGAAGTGGTGGTCTGACACTTCCCAGACTAGGTCATAAAATGGCTCTGCTTCTTTCTTCTCATTCTCTTTCTCTCACATCAGTCACTCTAGAAGAAGTCACACACAATGTCATAAGGACACTCATGCAGCCCTTTGGAGAGGTCCATGTGGCAAGGAACTGAAGCCTCCAGCCAACAGCCATATGAATGAGTGAGATCTTATAGCACCCATGAAGCCTTCAGATGACTGTATTCCTGATCACCATCTTGCTGAAACCTCATGATACCCTGAAGCAGGGCCATCCAAGTAAGCTACTCCTGCTTACCTGACTCTCAGAAATTGTATAAGATATTAAATATTGTCTTGAGCTGCTAAGTTTTGAGTTAATTTGTTACTTAGGAAGAGATAGTTAGCACAAGCTCTGACACATCAGAGCTATAAAGTCAATTTTCTATTTTCTCTTAAACTTGGAGATATGAAACGAAAACAATCTATGATTGAAAATCAACTGATTGTTAACACATAACTTTTACCATCCTTACACATAATAATTTTTTATTAATCCAATACCACCTTATTTTGGCTTTAATTATCTGGATATTGTAGGATTTTCTGTATGTAGAACATATATATATATATATAAACATTTGTCGATTCAATAATTTTACATGTACAATTCCATGACATTGATCACATTGATCACATCATACAACCATCACCACTATTCATTTCCAAATTATTCTATCACCATTAACAGAAACTCAGTGCTTCCTAAACAGTGACTCTTCCTTTTCCCCTCCCTCCCACTCCTGGTTACCACTAACAAACTTCAGTCTCTATATATTTGCTTATCTTTTGTAAATGAAATCATACAATATTTATCCTTTTTGGTCTGACTTATTTTACTCAGAATAACATTTTCAAGGTTCATTCATGTCATAGCATGCATCAGGACTACATGTATCTTTATGACTAAAAAGTGTGCTATTGTATGGATGGATATACCATGTTTTATTTATTTACTCATCTGTTTATAGATAAGTAATATTTTTAAGAGTAAAATCTGAGATTCATTTTTTAATTCATGCCCATGCCCATGTACTGATGAGAGCTAAGAAAAAGTGATAGGGTGCAAATTTGGCAAAGTGGATGTACCCACAATGTAGAAAAGAAGAACCTGATTACAACAAATAAGCTCTTCACCTGGGTCACCTGACCTCATTGTCAGCTTCCACAACCTCTATTATATAAATCCTCCTCAAATCACACTGCAGAGTTCTGTGCATTCTCCAAAGGCAGCAAAAGTGCAAACACAGACTAGCAAGCTCTCACTAAACACAAAATTGAGATAAATATTCCTGGGGATCATTGAAGACTCTGTGGCCTGGTCACCCTTTAGATCAGGAGTTGGCAAATTTTTTATATAAAAGGCCAGATAATTAATATTTTCAGCTCTGTGAGCTATGTGTTCTCCATCACTTCAATACCTAAAGATATAACAAAACAATATCCAAGTGATAAGCAGTGTTGGTAAAGTGAGAACAAAGATCAGAGATGAGAAACATCTTCCTTAAGCTGAGCCTTGAGGAATGTGAGGATCTGGGTAAATAAAGAGGAGAGTGAGAGAGGGAAGAGGGGCTCACAGGAGAGGGAGATGCTAGGAGCAGTTTCACTGAAGGTGAAGGGCTCTGATGTGCCTCTGGGACAGAGTGGTGATGGCAATAGGAGGTCCATACAGAGAAGTCATGAGAACATCAACTTATGTGGTCCTTTGACTGCCACGAGACAGAGTTTGGAATTGACCTTTTGGAATACGAAAGACTGTATCAGTCAGGGTTTTTCATTGAAACAGGACTAATAGTCTGTGCCCTCAGGAAAGAGACAATACTTCAGTCTTGAGGCAGAATATCTTCTTCTCCAGGAAACCTGTTTTTGTTCATAAAACCTTCAACTAGTTGAATGAGATCGATTCACAGTTTCGAGGATGATCTCCTTTACTCAAAGTCAACTGATTGGAAATGTTAATCACATCTACAAAATACCTTCACCAGCAACCTTGACCAGAGTTTGGCCAAACAAGTGGACACAATAGTTGAGTCAAGCTGGCACATAAAATTAACCATCACAAGGATCCACAGAAAATTTTTAGTAGAGGGAGGGGATGTTCAAAGACATGCTTTGGATTGTAGGAAGATGAAAAAGAGTCAGAATTAGCAGGTGGGGCAAGAAAGAAGGAAATTCCCATGTTCACCACTTAACATGTGCCATCTCATTTAATCCTCATAATCAATATATTAAGTTAGGAACCATTATTCCTATTATATAGATGAGTAAAACTGGAAAGACTTGACCTAGTTATAATTTCATTCCTTCATTCAACAAACATTTACTGAGCTCCTTTATACATCAGGCAATGTTCCAGGCACTAGGCATTTGTCAGTGAACCAAGTCCTTCCCTATGAGGAGCTTAATTCTCATGGAAGAAACTGACAATAAGTTAATAAACAGATGGTGATGACTACTACTGAGAAAAAGTAGGGGAAAAGGCATAGGGAGTGCTGGGGCATGGAGTGGGAGAAATATTTTTTATAGGGTGACACTTGAGGAGAATCTTGAGTAAATAAGTGAGTCATGTAGACCTTCAGGGAAAGAGCATTCCAAACAGATAAAACAGCTAGTGCAAAGGCTCTGCAGAGGCCAGAGCATACCTCCCATGCCCAAGGAAGACTAAGAAACCAATGTGGCTGAACAAGGTGGGGTTTGGGGGGTGTAAGGAAGAGAGTAAGAGGAAGTGATATCAGAGCAGTGATGAGTGGGACAGATTCTTATGGGACCTTGTAAGCCATTGCAAGCCTTTTACCAGAAATGGGACACCAGACAGGTTACATGACCTTGCTGAGCTTCAATTCTTTCCTCCATTCATTAACAGAGAAGCTATCTGCTTAGTATAGTTATGATAAGAGACAAGCAAGAACACAAATATGAAAGTTTCGAAAGCTATAAAGTCCTTTATGGTTGTAAAATTCCTAGACATATACCAATTTAGCTGAACATTTTAAGACTAAATGTCACAATAGCACTAACATAATGTGTATGCTGCAGAATAATCTCAAATTCAAAGGCAAGAGCCATTTTCCTATTCATTGCTGTGTCTCCTAGTGCCTGGAATATATTCCATACTCATTGCTATACAATTAATTCCAACTCATAGTGACCCTGTAGGACAGAATAGAACTTGCTCATAAGGTTTCCAAATTGTAATTGTTATGGAAGCAGACAGCCACATCTTTCTCCCGTGCAGCAGCTGATGGCTTTGGACCATTGACTTTTCAGTTAGCAGCAGAGTGCTTAACCACTGTGCCATGAGGGCTCCTGGAACATAAGCAAAAAACCAAACCAAACCCACTACCATTGAGTCAATTATGACTCAGAATGACTCCCATCAGATTTCCAAAGCTGTAAATCTTTGCAGAAGTAGATTGCCTCATCTTCCTGCCATGGAGCCTCTGGTAGGTTTGAACCACCAGTCCTCTGGTTAGGAGCCAAATACCTTACCCACTGCACCACCAGAGCTCCTGGAATATAGTAGGGCTAAAATGTCTGTTGAATAACTTATACCTCTTATAAACAAATTCACAAGGGAGCCCATCACATTAGTAGAAAAAGGCCGGTATGGCTCTTCGTCACATTTCATTTTGAAAAATTAAATCTACAGTGTTAATGAATATGCTAATGATACTACTTACAAATTATCAAATGATACTACCCATCAATTCATTAATTAACTGAGCTGCAATAGATGGCAATTCATTGGGATCTTTATGTTCTCTTTAGAAACTCTATCCTGTTGATGGTGAAGCATTAAAGTCCCAGGGCTATACTTGATGATGATAGACCCCTGTAACATGGAAAGTTATTCTCACTTTTATAATAAAAATTTCTTATGTTTTCTACCATACATCCTGTTTCATGATCCAACTAAGTGTGATTCCAAAAGCAGGTGTATTTCCCCATTTAAACTGCTAGTTATACTGTGAAATATATTTCACCAAAATATTGAGGAATCTGCATTTGGGGAAACTGGATAGTCTAGTTACTGGAGGAGTTAGTAGGTAGAATCTTTCTACTCCAACCATCACAGTGAGTATATGAATAGAGTAAGTGAGATTGAAGTAACAGACTCCAAGATATACATTAGGGCAAACACAATAGAAGCAAGCTCTTACTCAAGCAATAGTCCAAGGAAGATGTTTCTTATTGAAGAATGTGCTAATTCAAGGATCCAGGGTGATTCTGTATCTACATCTAGACCATGGAAGAAGAAAAGAGTATGGAAAGACATCCATTTCTTAAGAATTTTGGCCCAGAAAGAAACATACCAACTGTGTTCACATTCTATTAACCAGAACTCTATGACAGGCCACACCTACCTGCAAGAGAGCCTGACAAGTACGGTGCAACAGTATGATGCATTCAAACTGTGGTGTGGCAAAGAATGTTGAATATACCATGGACTTCCAGAAAAATGAGCGAATCAGTCTAAGAAGAAATACAACCAAATTCTTCCTTAGAAGCAAGTATGGCAAGACTTTGGCTCACTAACTTTAGACATGTCATTAGGAAAGAACAATAGCTAGAAAAGGATATCTTGTTTGGTAAAATAGAGGGTCAGAGAAAATGTTGAAAATCCTCAGTGAGATGGATTGACACAGCAGTCACAACTATGGACTCAAATATATCTAAAGATATATCTAAAGATAGTATACCAAACCAAAAACCAAACCCACTGCCATCGAGTGGATTCCAACTCATAGAAACCCCCATTGGGTTTCCAAGGTGGTAAATCTTTATGGAAGTATATCACCTTGACTTCCTTCCATGGAGTGGCTGGTGGGTTTGAAGCACCAAACTTCTGGGTAGCAGTCAAATGCCTTTGGCACTGCACCACCAGAGCTCTTTAAAAATATTACAGGACTGGTCAATGTGCATTTCTGTTATACAAAAAGTCACCATGAGTCAGAGCTGACTTGAAGACAACTAACAGCAATGTGCCTAAGGAGAAGAGGAAGTTGTTGAGTGAATGGACAGTTAGCCATCTCTGCACAAGGAGTGTTCTTTAACACATGTTTATGCCCTTGCCTTCGAACAAAGCATCTAGAAGGGGTGGAAGGTTTGCAGGACCTCAGAGTCCTTGTGAAAATTCCCCACTCTTCACCACAAAAAGGCAGATGTAAAGGTGTAGGGGGTGAATCTGGGCCTATTCTGACTTTTGGGCAGTCCTCTTAATAGGATCTTTCTTTGCCTTGATTGGAGATTCAAAACCCAGTGTACCTCTGTACACTGCCCTGTGTGCCTGAAGCAAGATATACTCCTCCCAAACCTCTGTTTCCTCATCTATAAAAGAACAGTGAACCTTCACAAGAGTGTTGCAACAACTAAGTAAACAAGTTATGTACACGAGCAATGAGGCATTATGTAAATGCTATGAATTTTGCCCTTCAGAATAAAGTATAAGGGAGAGAATTTATTTATTAGGTGGCTATAGAAAACAAATATTCATAAGACTTTTATCTCTATTTATAAGTTTGTGTTTCATGTTCAGACTTCACCATGTGAATCACCTCCAAATTTAAAAGCCTTTCTCAAATGGCCAGAAACTACAAAAGATACAGGTCCTAAAATTATGTCATTTTCTCCTACATTCACTCCAAGTACATTTCATTCTTCTTCCCTCTCTCAGTGCCCTTTCTAAGATGACATTACATACATGGATTCATCTAGGAAATAACAGTTGATGACATGTTGGCAGAGAATTCCAGAAAAAAATTTCAACCTAAAAGTGTATTAACAAGAGAAGGCTAGTTAACAAGATGGAGTAGGAAATATTTTGGGTCAGAGAGACTCTCCCTATTTCTTTGTGGTACCTCTGAAAGACTCTTCTGTCTCAGACTCAGAACTACACTATCTCCTTTGCTTCCCTTAAATCCTTCAGATGTTCCCATTCATATCATATTAACCAGAAGAGCTAACGTGGAAAGTAGATCCAAGATGGCAAAATAGGCAGATACACTACCCAGTCCCTCTATGTTAGTTAAGGTTGTATGTTAACTTGGCTGGGCCTGGTTGAATGGCTGGGCAGCTGGATATAGTTATTCCCCATGGTGAGACTGGTAATTAACTCCAAGGTGGAATCTACTGGAGCAGCTGAGTAACTGCTTTAGGGATGTGGGCTGCTTCCAGTATATAGGAAGCAACTTTGAGGAAGGTATTGAGCTGATGGCACACTTGAACCCTGAATATAGCTGAGTTGTTGTTGAGCAGCCTGCCATGTTGCTGTGCTGATCTTGGAATTTTTAATGGACTTGAATTAATGGCCTGCCATGTGGTTTGGTAATATCGGGACTGTGCCTTTTCATTTGTTGACCTTGAGTTTGTCAGTCTCAGCAGCTAGCAGCTGCCTGAGTGAAGAGATGCCTCTGGCTTCAATGGGCTGGGAGCAAGAGGCAGAGCTGAGGGGCTTTCACCCAGCCCCTAGAGCTTGGAACCTGGACCTCTAACTCCAAAATTGTAAGAGCATAAACTTCTGTTTGTTAAAGCCATCACATTTGTGGTATTTCTGTTAAAGTAGCACTAGGTAACCAAAACACCCTCTACAACAAAGACCCAAGAAACCATGTGAACAATATAGATGATAATCCTGGAACCCTGAGCTTCAAATGAAAGGATAAAAAGTTGATCAAATACTGATTAGAAGAAAAAATTGAATGAAAAGAGAGACAAGGAGATAAATATATAGTGTGGTGAATTGTCTACTGGCTCAGCATAGTGCAGTCATTTTGAATTATTGCAAGCAGAGATCCAATCAGAGCAAGAATCAGCTAACCAACTCTACTCATTGAGAACAGCACTGGCACCCACACTGGTGACAGGTGACCAGAGTCACCTTATCTTTTTATCTCACACACTCTCCCAGTGAACAGAAGTGTGGCCACTCCACACTCACATTCATCCAGAGACCAGTGACATTCCCTCCTTTGCTTTTCCTCATTTTCCCATGGCTCCTCTGTGCTCTGCTCCCCTGATGGCCTGGGGCACAGTCTCACAGAACAAGCAAAGTGTACCCACTGCCTCTGAGGTCAGTGAAGTGTGCTCCTGTAAATCAAGTGTTGCTCACCTGCCACCCTTGCATTTGGAACTGTACACTGCTGCAAATCAAGTGTTGAGCACCCACCACCCCTTGTTCACTGGTGCTCACATATGTGGGGTATATGCTGTAACTGAACCACTTCTGTTGTTGGTAACACAAAATACCATGGACAGGGCACCATGCCTCTGCTACCTCCACTTCTTCCTTTTTGTTTTTCTTTCTCTTTTTTTTTTTTTTTCTCTTTTCTTTGTCTCCTTTCCCTTGTTTTGTTTTATTTTTTTTTTTTTGTCCCACACAGTAAGAGGCAGCACATGTGTCCACACTGAATAACCACACTCACCCCTCCTGCCAGCCTGCCCACTGAGCAAGTGCTGCCACCCACTCTTGCACCACTTGTTCAAGGACAGACAGTGGCCACCACTAGCCTAGCCAATCCTTGACTACTTTACATGAACAGTGCACAGAGACCTGTACACATACACTTCCGTAGACCATCACACCCCCCAGAAAACAGGTGGTAAGTGCCTAAGTGCTGCCAAACTAGCAAGTGGAGTGGCATGCCCACCCTGACCACCTGGATATACTAAAGTAAATGAAGCAAAAAACCTGGGTGAAACACATCAACATATAATCATCAAATAAATACAATAACACCACAATGTCTCAGAGAAAATAGATAACCTCAGTTCACACAAAGAAACAAGACAAGATGGCTCAAACAAATGAAAAACAAAAAATACAGAGCCAGAAAACCTTCCTGAGAAAGAAATGGTATGAGAACTACCTAATAAGGAATTCAAAAGAATTATATTTAGAGAGTGAGAGGGAAAATGTGGAACAAAATGCAAAAACACAATAATGAGCAGAATTACTGGTCAGATGGAGTCTGGTGGGATCCCCAAGACTATGCCCTGAGATATCCTTTAGGCCTGGGATAGGACTCACTCCCAAGGACTGGCTTTCAGCCAAACAATAGAAAGACTTACATGCAGAACATCCAACTCAGGATGATGTATCCACCTACTCTACAGAGATATGACACTTGGAGCAGTCAGCCATGGGGCACCAGAGGGGCAGCATTCACATGGAGGGAATGTAAAACAACTTCTGTTCTGTAAATTTGCACTCAAAGCACAATTGGGAAAAAAAAAAAAAAAGGAAGAGGAAATATATATAGGACCCTTCAACAGATTAAGACAGAGGTCAAGGAAAACACAGACAAAATTAAATGAAAATGCCAACAAAATTCAAGAAAAAACACAAGAACAAATTGACAAAAATAAATGGAAATTTTAAAACTATACAAAAACAACAAATAGAAATCAAGAAGATTAATACTAAAATTTCAGAAATAGGTAACACATTAGAAGGGCAAAGGAGTAGAATTAAATCAAGACAAAATTGGTGAAACTAAATACTAATCTGTTAGAAGAACAAAATGAAAAAAGCCTAAGAATTGTGTGAGGACACCATAGAGAGGAATAACGTTTGCGTGATCAAAATTCCAGAACAGGAAGAGACAAAAAATAAAACTACAGAGAACATTGTCAAAGATTTGTTTTAAGAAAACCTCCCTAATATCGTGAAAGATGAGAAGATATACATTCAAGGAGCTCAACAAACCCCAAATAGGATACACCCCAAAAGAAAATCACCAAAATATATCATAATCAATCTTACCAAAACTAAAGACAAAGAAAGAATCCAGGAAGCAGCTTGAGAACACAGAAAGTCACTTACAAAGGAGAAACAATACACTAAACTCTGATTTATCAGCAGAAACTTTTGCAGGCAAGAATGAAATGGGATGACATATATAAAACCTTGTAATGAAAAAATCGGAAACAAAGAATTATAAATCCAACTAAATTGTCCCTCAAATACAATGAAGAAATTAGGACATTTCCAGATAAACAGAAATTAAGGTAATTTGTATTAACTAGATAACCCTTACAAGAAATGCTAGAGGGAGTACTTTGGACAGAACCAACAACAGACAACAACCTGAGATTAATACACATGACAACGTAACTTGAAAATCAATCCAGATATAGAAATATCAAAAATAAAATAAAATAAACCTACAAGACTGAAAACAAGGAATCAGTGATGTCAAATTGTAAATGGTGACAATTACAAAACAAAAAGAGAATAAATGATGTAGTTCAGGAACTTCAAAATGGAGAGGAAGTCAAATGATATAATGATAAAATGGACTATGTTAAAATTGAGAAGATGATAATTTACAGGTAACTTCAAAGAAAGCCTAAGGTTCATGTGGGATACCATCAAAAGGAATAACCTACATATCATCAGAATTGGAGACCAGGAAGAGACAAATGAAACCAGAGAGAAAAATGTTGAAGATTTGTTAGAACAGAATTTTCCTGGTATGATGAAAGATGATAATATATCCATTCAGGAAGTCCAATGAACCCCAAAAAGGATAGACCCCAAAAGGAAATTGCCCAGACATATCATCATCAAACTTACCAAAACCAAAGACAAACAAAGAATCATGAGAGCAGCACAAGAAAAATAAAAAGTTACTTACAAAGGGCAACCAATAAGACTATGCTCAGATTTCTTGACAGAAACCATGCAGGTGAGAAGACAATGGGATGGTATACATAAAACACTGAAAGAGAAAAATTTCCAACCAAGAATTAGGTACTCAGCAAAATTGTCCCTCAAATATGATGGTGAAATTAGCACATTTCCAGATAAGCAAAATTAAGGGAATTTGTTAAAACCGGACCAACCTTACAAGAGATACTAAAGGGAGCCCTTTGGACAGAGAAGCAACAGCCAACAACTGATCATTAACACACATGATGATATAACCCAGAAACCAACCCAGCTATGGACGTATCCAAAGCAAATAAACCTACAAGATTGCAAACAGAGAATCAAAGACATCAATTGACAAATGAGGACAACTACGAACCAAAAAGAAGGAAAAAACTGTGTCATTACAGAACTTCTAGATGGTAGGGAAGTTGAGATAACTACAGGATAGAATGGACTGTTCTAAACTTGGGAAGAAAACTATAAATCACAGGGTAACCACAAAGAAAAATGATAAACCTTCACATCAAAAAGGAGGACCAGCATAAATATTCAGCAAATACTAAAATAATAACAATGAAAGAAGTGATAACATGATTCATAAACAAAACACGTTCAACATAGAAAATTACATGGAACAAAGAAACAGCACCACGAAAAAGCACATGTAACAAAAATGACAGCAACAAATTCATATTTTCCAATAATTACATATTGGGCAAGGGACTTATCTCTAAGATTTATAGCAGTAGGGTGGATGACCAAACTCTGGTATATACACATAATGGAATGCTATGCAGCACTAAAGAATGATGTAGAGTCTGCAAAACACCACATAATATGGATGAACTTGGAAAACATTATGCTGAGTGAAATAAGTCAATCACAGAAGGACAAATATAGTATTAGTTCGTTGTTGTGGAGGGTCAAGGAAAGGTTTATATATGGAGGGAAATTTTCTTTGTTGGTTGCCAGGGGTGGGAGGGGAGGGGAGGGAATACTGCAAAAAAAAAAAAAAATGCATTGACCCATGTCACTTTAGTTTTGTGTATTTCACTGTACATAAACTATATTTCAATAAAATACATTTTTAAAAAAAGCATCAACTCCTCTACACTCTTCCTTATTCATTGTCCAGCTTTCATATGTATATGAGGTGATTGAAAACACCATGCCTTGGGTTAGGCTCACTTTAATCTTCAGAGACATCTTTGCTCTTCAGCACTTTAAGGAGATCATTTGCAGCAGATTTTCCCAGTGCAATACATTGTCTGATTTCTTGACTGCTACTTCCATTGGTATTGCTTGTGAAACCAAGTAATATGAAATCTTTGACAACTTCAATCTTCTCTCTATTTATCTTGATGCTGCTGCTTATTGGTTCAGTTGTGAGGATTTTCATTTTCTTTATATTGAAGTTTAATCCATACTGCAGACTGTAGTCTTTAATCTTCATCAGTAAATGCTTCAAGTCATCTTCATTTTCAGCAAGTAATATTGTGTCATCTGCATATCGCAGGTTGTTAATGAGACTTCTTCCAATCTTGATGCCATGCTCTTCTTCATATAGTCCAGCTTCTTGGATTATTTGCTCAGCATACAGATTGTTTAAGTATGGGGAAAGGATACAACCCTGATGCATTCCCTTCCTGATTTTAAACCATGCAGTATCCCCTTGTTCTGTTCAAACAATGACCTCCTGTTCAATGTACAGGTTCCTCATGAGCACAATTAAGTGTTCTGGAATTCCCATTCTTCTCAATGGTACCCATAATTTGTTATGATATACACAATTGAATGTTTTTGCATAGTCAATAAAGCACAAGTAAACATCTTTCTGGCATTCTTTGCTTTCAGCCAACGTCCATCTGACATCAGCAATGATATCCCTCATTCCATGTCCTTTTCTGAATCCATCTTGCATTTCTGGAAGTACCACCACTCATCTGTCAGTTTGTCATACTGTGGTGGCTTGCATGTTCCTGTGAGGCTGGAGGCTATGCCACCGATATTTCAAATACCAGCAGGGTCACCAATGGTGGACAGGTTTCAGTGGAGCTTCCAGACTAACACAGACTTGGAAGAAGGAAGGTGTCATCCACTTCTCAAGCAATTATCCAGTGAAAACCTTATGAGTAGCACTGAACCACTGTCTGATATATTACTGGATAACTTTTTGAATAGCTCTGAAACTTTGTCTGATATAGTGCCAGAAGATGAGCCCCTCAGCTCAGAAGGCACTCACAGTATGACTGGGAAAGAGTTGCCTCCTCAAAGTAGAGTTGGTTTTCATGATGTGGCTGGAGTAAAGCTTTCAGGACCTCCATTTGCTGATGTGGCATGACTCAAAATGGGAAGAACAGCTGCAAACATCCATTAATAATCAGAACATGGAATGTATGAAATATGAACTAGGAAAATTGGAAGTTGTCAAAAATGAAATGGAATGCATAAAGATCGATATCCTAGACATTAGTGAGTGAAAATGGACTGGTTTTGGCCATTTTTAATCAGGCAATCATGTGATCTACTTTGCTGGGAATGACAAATTGAAGAGGAATGACATGGCATTCATCATCAGAAAGAATGTTTCAAGATCTACCCTGAAGTACAATGCTGTCAGTGATAGGATAACATCTATTCTCCTACAAGGAAAACCAGTTTATACTACTATTATTCAAATGTATGCACCAACCACCAAAGCCACGGACAAGGAAATTGAAAATTTTTACCAACTTCTGCTGTCTGAAATTGACCAAACAGGCAATCAAGATATGTTGATTATTACTGGTGATTGGAATGCAAAAGTTGGAAACAAAGAAGAATCACCAGTAGTTAGAAAATATGGCCTTTGTGATAGAAATGATGCTGGAGATCACATGATAGAATTTTACAAGACCAATGACTTATTCATTGTAAATATCTTTTTTCAACAACATAAACAGTGGCTATATATGTGGACTTTGCTAGATGGAATACACAGGAATCAGATCGACTACATCTGTGCAAAGAGGCTCAATATTATCAGCCAAATCAAGACCAGGAGCTGACTGTGGAACAGACCATCAACTGCTCATATACAAGTTTAAGTTGAAGCTGAAGACAATTAAAACAAGTCCATGAGAGCCAAAATATGACTTTGATTATATCCCACCTGAATTTAGAGACCATCTAAAGAACAGATTTGATGCATTGAATACCAATGACCAAAAACCAGATGAACAGTGGGATGACATCAAGAACATCATACATGAAGAAAGAAAAAGGTCATTAAAAAGACAAGAAAGGAAGAAAAGACCAAACTGGATGTCAGAAGAGACTCTGAAACTTACTCTTGAATGGAGAGTAGCTAAAAAAAAAAAAATGGAAGAAAAGACAAGGTAAAAGTGCTGAACAGAAGATTTTAAAGAGCAGCTCAAGCAGACAAAGCCAATTACTATAATGAAATGTGCAAAGACCTGGAGTTAGAAAACCAAAAGAGAAGAACATGCTTGGCATTTCTCAAGCTGAAAGAACTGAAGAAGAATATTCAAGCCTCGAATTACAATATTAAAAGATTCTATGGGCAAAATACATTGGATAATGCAGGAAACATCAAAAGAAGATGAAAGGAATATATAGAGTCACTGTACCAAAAAGGAATGGTCAATATTCATCCATTTCAGGAGGTGGCATATGATCAAGAACCAATGGTATTAATGGAAGAATTTGAGGCTGAACTGAAGGAATTGGCCAAAAAAAAAAAAAAAAAAAAGGCTTCAGGAATTGATGGGATACCCATCGAGATGTTTCAACAAACAGATGTTGTGCTGGAGACACTCACTTGTCTATGCCAAGAAATTTGGAAGACAGCTACCTGGCCAAGGGACTGAAAGAGATGCATATTTGTACCCGTTCCAAAGAAAGGTGATTCCACAGAATATGGAAATTTTCAAACACTATCATTATATCAGGAGCTCGGGTAGCATAGTGCCTAAGGCACTTGACTGCTAACCAGAAGGCTGACAGTTCAAACCCACCAGCCACTTCTCGGAAGGAAGGTTGGGTAATCCTACTTCTGTAGTGATACTGTCTCAGAAATCCAAGGAGGGGTCGCTATGAGTCAGGGCCAACTCGATGGCACATAACAACAACAACAACATCATTAATATCACATGCAAGTAAATACATACATATCAATAATTACACTGAATGTAAATGGATTAAATGCACCAGTCAAGAACTAGAGAGTTGTAGAATGGATAAGAAAACATGACCCAACAATATGCTGTCTACCGCAGACACATGTTAGACAGAAAACAAAGAAAAGTTAAAAATCAAAAGAGGGAAAAATATATATCAAAAAAATAGGAACCAAAAAAGAGCAGGAGTGGCAATATTAATTTCTGATATCATAGACTTTAAAGTAAAACCAACATAAGAGACAAAGAAGGATATTATATAATAATTAAAGGGTCAATCCAACAAGTTAATGTAATCATATTAACACCTGTGCACCCAATGAAAGAGCTTCAAAATAGATAAATCAAACTTTAACATAACTGAAAAGAGAAATAAACAACTCCATAATGATAATAGGAGACTTTAATATACCATATATATTACCATATTCTCTTTTTATTTATTTACTTACTTATTTATTTTCATTTTAAGAATTTGTTTTACATTCAGTGTAACATGTACATTTAGTTTCACTCCCCATTTACCACATCCAACCCTAACCCAGTCTCCCCTCCTCCCTACCATATAACCCTCACCCTGTGTACCTTATATTTATGCACTCCCATTTCCTGCTTTTCCTCAATTTGAATGTCCTCTGGTGTCCTGTGGTCTATTGCTGTAAGGGATGTCTACCATAGCGTATGTGGCTGCCTCATACTGGGTTGAGTGGTCTGTGTGTACATCTTGTTAACTAATGGGCTGAGAGCCAGCTCCTGGAGGTGCACAGGCACAGAATGTATTCTAGGGCCATAGTATTGGGTGTCTCACCAGATTTCATCTGGTCATTATTGAGTTTTTTATTTTGTTCCACATTTTCTCTCCTACTCTATCCAAGATCTCCAGATTTGATCCTTTCCTGAGTATTATCATATTATCTTGATGAAGGATGGAACAATTAGAAATTTAACAAAGATAGAGAAGATCTAACCAACACTATCAACCAATTTGAATTTATAGACAAATACAGAACACATGACCAAACAATAGCACAATATACATTATTTTCCATGCACATGGAATATTCTCCATAATAAATCATATGTTAGACCATAAGGCAAGCCTCAATTAAAAACTTCAAAATAATCTGATAAAAAATTCTGAAAATCTCAGAAAAAAAATCTGAGAAGCATCTTCTCAGATTATAATGTTATAAAATTGGAAATCAACAGGAAGGTCAAGGAAAAAAGTAAAATAAATGGGAACTGAATGATACCCTGCTGTAAAACTACTGAAAAATAGAAGAAATAAAAATTATTTGAATTGAATGAGGATGAAAACACCACATACCAAAATCTTGAGCACATAGTAAAAGCAGTGCTCAGAGGACAATTCATCACAATAAAAACACATATCATTAAAGAAGAAAGGACCAATTAACACTTTAACCCAACATCTCCAAAAATTAGAAAAAGAACAGCAAAAAAAAGAGAAAAGACTGTAGTCACCAGAAGAAATAAAATAATAAAGATTTGAGCAGAAATAAATGAAACAAAAACACATTAAAAAGAATCAACAAGACTAAAAATTGGTTCTTTCAAAGGATTAACATAATTGACAAACCACTAACAAATTTAATGGAGAAAAAGAAAAAGATGCAAATAGCATGAGTGAGAAATGAAACAGGTGGTGTCACAACAAAAATTGAAATAAAAATAATAATAACAGAATACTATGAAGAACTGTACTCCAAAAAAATTAAAAACCTAGAATAAATAGACAAATTTCTAGACACATACAAGTAACTCAAACTTACAAGATCTGAGGTAGAAAATTTGAACAGACCCATTACAAAAGAAATTGAATAGGACATTTAAAAAAACAAAAAAACCTTCCAATAAATACAATGCTTGTCCCAGACAGCTTTACTGGAGAATTCTACCAGATATTCAGAGAACAGCTGACATCATTCTTCTCAAACAATCCCAGAACATACAAAAAGGTGGGATACTCACAAATTCACTTTATGAAGCAAGCATAATCCTGATAACAAACCAGGCAAAGATGTCACTAAAAAATGAAATTATAAACCAATATCCCTGATGAATATAGATGCAAAAATTCTCAACAAACTCCGGGCCAGTAGATTCCAACAACATATCAAAAAAATAATACATCATGACTGTTCTGGTTACCTAGTGTCACTCTCACAAGAATATACTACAAATGGGATGGCCTTAAAAAACAGGAGTTTATTCTTATAACTTGGAGGCTTTAAGTCCAAGTTCAAAGTGCCAGGCTCTAGGGGCTGGGTGAAAGCCCCTCAGCCATGTGCTTCAGCTCTGCCTCTAGCTCCCAGCCCACTGAAACTAGAAGCTTTTCTTCACTCAGACAGCTGCTGGCTGCTGATGCTGCCAAACCCAGAGTTGACAAGTAAAAAGGCACAGTCCCAATGTTACCAAACACATGGCAAACCATAAATTCAAGTCCATTGTAAGTCCCAAGGTTGGTGGAGCATGGCAGGCTGCTGAAAAATGACACAGCTACATGCAGGGTCCAAGCATGCCATAAGCTAGAGACCATTCCCAAAACTGCGTCTTGTATATGCGAAACAGACCACATACACAAAGCAGCTACTTAGCTGCTTGTGGTAGATCCCACCATGGAGTTGATTGCCAGTCTCATCATGGGGAATAACTACCACCAGCTGCCCAGCCACGCAACCAGACCTAGCCAAGTTGTCACAAAAACAAAACCACCACAATGGCTAAGTGGGATTCATACCAGTTATGCAAGGATGGTTCAACATTAGAAAAACAATCAACATTATCCACAATATAACTAAAACAAAAGAAAGGAACAAAAGAAATCAAGTGATGTAGAAAAGGTACTTGACAAAACCAACAACCATTCTTGATAAAACACTTAGCAAAATAAGAATAGAAGGGAAACTCCTCAACACAATTAAGAGCATATACACAAAACCAATGGACAATATTATTGACAACAGAGAGACATTGAAAACGTTCTTCTTGAGAATGGGAACAGATAAGGATATCTGTTTTATCACCACTCCTATTCAATATTGTGGGAACTCTTGTGGTGTAGGGCCTATGGCATTTGACTGCTAACCAGAAGGCTGGCAGTTCAAGCCCACCAGCTGCACCTCAGAAGGAAGACTGGGCAATCTACTTCCATAGAGACACCACCTTGGAAACCCAAGGAAGGGTCACTATGAGTTGTAATCAATTCAATGGCAATGAGTCTGGTTTTTGGTTTTATTCAATATTGTATTGGAAGTCTTTGCCAGAGCATTAAGTCAAGAAAGGAAAATAAAAGGCATTCAAATTGGCAAAGAAGAAGCAACACTATCTCTATTAGCAAATGATATAATCCTATAAATAGAAAATCCCAAGAACTAAACAAAAAAACTACTGGAACTAATTGAAGGATCCAGCAAAGTGGAAAGGTACAAGATGAACATACAAAAATGAGGTGAATTTTTCTACATTAATAAAGAAAATTTTGAAAAGGAAATTAGGAAAGCAATACCGTTTACAATGTTGTTGTTGTTATGTGCTGTCGAGTCAGACCCGACTCATAGAGACCCCTCCTTTGGTTGCTGAGGCAGTATCACTACAGAAGTAGATCGCCCCATCTTCCTTCCAAGGAATGGCTGGTGGGTTTGAACCACCAGCCTTCTGGTTAGCAGTGCCTTAGGCACTATGCTAGCCACCCAAAAGATGAAGTACTTAGGAACAAATCTAACCAGATATACAAAAACCAATACAAAGAAAACTACAAACACTACTACAAGAAAACAAAAGGGATCTACATATGAAAGAATATACAATACTCATGGATAGGAAGATTTAACAATTGCCAAAGCAATCAACAAAGATAATGCAATCCCCAATTCAGATTCATTATCATTCTTTAAAGAAATGGAAAAATCATCAACTTTTTATGGAAAGGAAAGAGACCCTGGACAATCAAAGCACTATTAAAGAAGAAGAAAAAAAGTAAGAGGCTTCACATTTCCCAATCTCAAAACCATGGTAATCAAAACAGCCTAATGTTGATGGAATCACTGACAAATAGACCAATGGAGCAGAATTGAGAAATTAGAAGTCCATCCACCTATGTAGAGCTGATCTTTGACAAAGTATCAAAAAGCTTTAAATAGGGAAGAGATGGTCTTTTTAACAAATAGTGCTGGCAAAACTGGAAATTCATTTGCAGAAAAATGAAACAGGATCCATATCTCACACCATATAAAAAACTAACCTGGTTCAGTAAAATGGCAGAATAGGCAGAAAGACTGCATAGACCCTCTTCAACAAAGAAAAGGGGAACCAATTAACACAGCTATGGAAGATAATCCTGGACCCCTGAGCCTTTCAGGGAAGGGTATAGAAGTGGACTAAATTGCAACTAGCAGAATAATTTGCATGAAAACACCAAAAAAGGAGATATATGAAGCTGCGGTCTGGCAGCAATCCTGATGGGACAGACAGCTTAGATATTGCTGAGTGGTGGTAGGAACTAAGAATTAATCTAAAAATCGGCTCTGCTAGCCAGGGACTACACGGAGGACTGCACTGGTGGCTGGGGAATAAAAGGAGAAGCAGTGAAGAGGAAGGTGGGCTGAGTTGTGGACTTTTGTCTGCCTGGAGAGTGCAACCATTTTGAATGTTTACAAGCAGCTAGACCATTTTAGATATTTAGAGTGACAGCATTCTCTCAGATTCCAGGAACTTAACAGGCTCAACTTGCCATAAACCCCAAGGACATTCTGGACCTGGATGCTGGAAAGGTGCGAATTCCCGTTGTTACTCTTATACCCCACATGCTCTTGGTGAATGGAGGTGTGGTCATCCCTCACTCCCAACTGCTTTCTGGGCCGGGAGGAATTCCATCCCAGTCTGTGTGCTTGGACAGAGCCTGGGTGCCCTCCCCTGCCCTGTCATAATTTGGTTTTGTTTTGTTTTCTGTTTCATAGATTGTTTGTTTTTGTCTGTTTTAAAACTATTATTATTATTATTACTTTTGTCATTTTTACCATTATTCTTTATTCTTCCCCT
>NW_006921983.1:897167-899950 GCF_000298275.1 Orycteropus afer afer | reverse complement strand
CTACTTGTTTCATTTTTGGTTACTGTTCCTGTGTGATTACATGGTGTATTTTGTCCATTTGCTTTTACTTTTTTGATGGTTATTCCATTTTTATTTTTGTCTAACTGCATGGAAGACAGCAACAGTCCCCATATGACACAACTATACCCACAACTCCTGCAGCTTTACTTACTGAGTGAGAGCCACTACTTCCTTCTCCACCAACAGACCAACGATAAATAACCACCAAGAAGAGCCTGACACACCCTTGCTGCTCTTCAGAAAGAGTTAACAGGATCTAAATACAACAATGCCATGACGTCTCAGAGACAACAGATCATCACAGTCCACACAAAGAAGCAACATAAAGTGG
Source organism: Orycteropus afer afer (assembly GCF_000298275.1). Classification (NCBI taxonomy): domain Eukaryota; kingdom Metazoa; phylum Chordata; class Mammalia; order Tubulidentata; family Orycteropodidae; genus Orycteropus; species Orycteropus afer. Next base: position 899,598 of record NW_006921983.1, on the reverse strand, counting down.
TAGAAACAAGGGAGCAGCATACAGAACCAGAAAACATCCCTCAGAAAGAAGGAGCATTGGAACTCTCTGATAAGGAACTCAAAAGAATTATATTTAGGTATCTTCAAAGGATTGAGAGACAGACCAAGGAAAACACAGAAAAACCCTAGAATTTTGGAAGAAAATACAAGAACAAAAAGACAAAATAAATTAAAAATTAGAAATTATTCTAAATCTACAGATAGAAATCCAGAAGATCAATACTAAATTTTCATAAATAGATAACACATTGGAAGGGCAAAGGAGCAGAATTGATGTGATGGAAGACAGAATTAATGAGATTGAAGACAAATACCTGAATACTTTTTGAAAAGGAATCAATCAGAAAAAAAACATCAAAACAAAATGAGGGAAGGCTAAGGTTCATGTGGGACACCATCAAAAGGAATAATCTACATGTCATTGGAATTCCAGAACAGGAAGAGAAAAATAAAACCTCTGAGAAAATTGTCCAAGTTTGTTGGAGGAGAACTTTCCTGATATGATGAAAGATGAGAATATATCCATTCAAGAAGTCCAACAAAACCCAAACAGAAAATTACCAAGACATATCATCATTAAAGTTATCAAAACCAAAGACAAAGACAGAATCCTGACAGCAGCATGGGAAAACAAAAAGTTACTTACAAAGAACTACCAGTAAGAAAGAATAAGCTCTGATTTCTCAGCAGAAACCATGCAAGCAAGAAGGCAATGAGATGGTATATATAAAACACTGAAAGAGAAAAAATTTCAACTAAGAATTATATACCCAGCAAAATTGTCCCTCAAATATGATGGTGAAATTGGGAGATTTCCAGATAAGCAGAAACTAAGGGAATTTGTTAAAACCAGACCAAGCTTACAAGAGAAACTAAAGGGAGTCCTTTGAACAGAGAACAAAAAATAGCAAATAACAACCAACCATTAATACACAAGATGACACAACCCAGAAACCACAGTTCTGGACATATCCAAAGTAAAATAAGCTTACAAGATTGTAAACGGGGAACCAGATATATCAATTGGCAACTGAAGACAACTACAAACCAAAAAGAGGGAAATTACTGTATAGTTACAGAACTTCTAAATGGTGAGGAAGTCAAGAGAGTTGCAAGATAGAATGGACTGTTCTAATCTTAGATAGAAAAGTATAAATCACAGAGTAATCTGAAAGAAAAATAATAAAACCTTCACATCACAATAAAAAAGAGGACAAGCACAAATATCCAGCAAATACTAAAACAACAGCAACAAAGGAAATGATAACACGATTCATAAACATAATGAGCTCAGCACAGAAAATATTTTGGAACAAAGAATCCAGGGACACCATAAAAAAACACATAAAAAAATAACAGCAATCAATTCATACTTGTCCATAATTTCACTGAATGTTAATTAATTAAATGCACCACTCCAGAGATGAAGAGTTGCAGATTGGATAAGAAAACAAAACCCATCAATATGCTGTCTAAAAGAGACACACCTCAGAGACAAAGACAAAAATAGACTAAAAATCAAAGGTTGGAAAAAGATATATCAAGCAAATGGCAACAATAAAAGAGCAGGAGTGGCACTATTAATTTCTGATAAAATTGACTTTAAGACAAAAACCACCGTACGAGACAAGGAAGGACATTATATAATGATTAATGGATCAATTGAACATGAAGATATAACCACAGTAAATATCTATGGACCCAATGAATGAGCCCCAAAATACAAAAATCGGACTTTAAAAGAGTTGAAAAGTCAAACAAATGACTCAACAGTCATAGTGGGAGACTTTAATACACCACTTTCAATGAAAGATAGAACAACAAGAAAGAACTCAACAAAGATGCAGAAGAGCTAAACAATACAATCCACCAAATTGACCTTATAGACACATACAGAGCACTTCACCCAACAGCAACACAATATACATTCTTTTCCAGTGCACATGGAACATTTTCCATTATAGATCATATGTTAGACCCTAAAGCAAGCCTTCATAAATTTAAAAACATTGAAATACTGCAAAGCATCTTCAGATGTCATAATGTTATCAAATTAGAAATCAACAATAGGAAGATCAAAGGAAAAAGGGTAAACACATGGAAACTGAACAATACCCTTCTAGAGAAAGACTGAGTACGAGAATAAATGAAAATTGAAATTCAAAAATTCCTTGAATAAATGAGAATGAAAACACAACATACCAAAATCTTTGGGACACAGCAAAAGAAGTGATCAGAAGCCAGTTTAGACCAATAAATGCACACATCAAAAAAGAAAGAGACAAAATCAACACTTCAACCTAGCATTTCCAAAGATTAGAAAAAGAACAGCAAGAAAAGCCTAAAGTCACTAGAAGAAAGGAAATAATCAAGATTCAGACAGAAATCAATGAAACAGAAAATAGAAGGGC
>NW_006921983.1:894653-896714 GCF_000298275.1 Orycteropus afer afer | reverse complement strand
TATTCCAAAACATAGAAAAGGATGGAATCCTCCCTAACTCATTTTATGAAGCAAGCATAAGCTTGATACCAAAACCAGGAAAAGACATCACTCAAAAGGAAAATTCCAGCCCAATATCCCTCATGAATATAGATGCAAAAATCTTCAACAAAATCCTAGCCAATAGACTGCAACAACATATCAAGAAAATCGTTCATTATGACCAAGTGGGGTTCATATCAGGTATGCAGAGATGGTTCAACATTAGAATAACAATCAACGTCATCTACCACATAAATAAAACAAAGGAGAAGAACCACATGATCATAACAATTGATGCAGAAAAGGCATTTGATAAAATCCAACACCCATTCCTCATCAAAACTCTTAGCAAAATAGGAAGAGAAGGGACATTCCTCAACATAATAAGGGCATCAATGCAAAACCAACAGCCAACATTATTCTCAATGGAGAGAGACTGAGACCATTCCTCCTGAGAACAGGAACCAGACAGGGATGCCCGCTCTCACCCCTTCTATTCAACATTGTACTGGAAGTCTTAGCCAGGACCATAAGGCAAGAAAGGGAAACCAAAGGCATCCATATTGGTAAAGAAGAAGTCAAACTATCCCTATTTGCAGATGATATGACCCTATGCCTAGAAAACCCAAAAGACTCGGTCAAAAATCTACTGGAATTAATTGAGAGATTTAGCATCGTGGCAGGATACAAGATCAACATCCAAAAATCAGTTGGATTCCTCTACACCAGCAAAGAGATTGGTGAAAATGAAATAAGGAAAACAATACCATTTACGATAGCTACCGAAAAAATAAAATAAGTGGGAATAAATCTAACCAGAGACACAAAAGACCTGTACAAAGAATACTATAAAAGACTACTTCAAGAAACTATAAGAGATCTACATAAATAGAAAAAACATACCATGTTCATGGATAGGAATATTGAATATTGTGAAAATGTCAATTCTGCCCAAAGCAATCTATGCATTCAATGTAATCCCAATCCAGATCCCATCAACATTTTTTAAGGATATGGAAAAACCAATCACTAACTTTATATGGAAAGTAAAGAAACTCTGGATAAGCAAAGCACTATTGAAGAAGAAGAACAAAGTAGGAGGTCTCACACTGCCAGATCTCAAAACCTACTGTGTAGCCACAGTAGTCAAAACTGCCTGGTATTGGTACAATGACAGACACATAGACCAATGGAATAGAATTGAGAACCCAGAAATAGATCCATCAACCTATGGTCAACTGATCTTTGACAAAGAGCTGAAATCCATTAAATGGGGAAGAGAATGTTTGTTTAATAAATGGTGTGACAAAACTTGATATCCATTTGCAGAAAAATGAAACAAGATCTGTACCTCACACCATAAACATAAACTAACTCAAGATGGATCAAAGACTTAAATGTGAAACCTAAAACTATAGAGTTCCTCAAGGAGAAACTAGGGGCAAATTTAGGGGTCTTCATTTATGGCATAGCTAGACTATCAAGCATAACCCAAAATTCACAAACAGCAGAAGAGAAACTAGATGAATGGGACCTTCTAAAAATTAAATTTGTATGTACTTCCAAAGACTCTCCAAAGACTCAAAAGAGAATCTACAGATTGGGGGAAATATTTGGCAATGACATTTCTGACAAGGGACTTATCTCTAGAATTTACAGAAAACTCCAACACCTCAATAACAGAAAGACAAATAATCCAATTAAAAAGTGAGCTGAAGACATGAATTGACACTTCACCAAGGAGAATATTCAGGTGGCCAAAAAACATGAAGAAATGCTTATGATCATTAGTCATTAGAGAGATCCAAATCCAATGAGATACCATCTTGCTCCAGCACTAGTAACAAAGTTCAACAAGACAGAAAATAACAAATGCTGGAGAGGATGTGGAGAGATTGAGACTCTCACACACTGTTGGTGGAACTGTAAGATGATACAACCACTGTGGGAAACCAGTATGGTGAGTCCTTAAAAATTTGGAATTAGAAGTACCATTTGCCCAGCAATTCCATTACTAGGTATATATCCTAAAGAAGTGAG
>NW_006921983.1:893637-894415 GCF_000298275.1 Orycteropus afer afer | reverse complement strand
ATCCAAACTATGGTACATACACACAATGGAATACTATGCAACCCTAAAGAATAATGTAGAATCTGCAAAACACTGCATAACGTGAATGAATGTAGAGAACATTATGCTGAGTGAAATAAGTCAATCACAGAAGGACAAATATTGTTTTAGCCCGTTATTGTAAAAGTCAAGGAAAGGTTTATCTATGGAAGGAAATTTTCTTTGTCGGTTATCAGGGGTGGGGGGCGGCTGGGGAAGGAACACTGTTAGATAAGTAGAGATAAGTATGGATTTGGGTGCAGAGATGGGCAATGTACCATATGTGAGTGGTCAAAATGGTAGCATTGAGGAAGAGAAAGACATAGAGATGTACATGGGAAGTGCAGACAACAAAGATGAACCCTTTTGCACATACAGTACTGCTTTGTTAGTGAAGGCAACAATTGATATATGGGTGGACAGATGGGTGGAGAGGCTGAAGTATTAGGTAAATCTATGAGAGACCACAAGAACTAGATGGTGCCCAGCTACCACTGTCAACCACTCAGAGGGGGATTTATGTAGGAGATCCTGGATAGAAAGGGAGAAAAATGCAGAACAAAACTCAAAATCAGTTGGGAAAAAAAAGGGGGGGGGACCAAGTTTGCTGGTCTGATAGAGCCTGGTGGAACCACTGAGACTATGGCCCCCAGCTGCCCTTCAGGTCTGGAATTAAACCTACACCTGTGGCTTCCAGACAAACAAAAGACAGGCATATGAGTTGAGCATTTACCTGAGGTAGATACACTCCTTGGAGAGA
>NW_006921983.1:890744-893414 GCF_000298275.1 Orycteropus afer afer | reverse complement strand
CAAATCACAATAAAAAAAATAGTAATAATAATAATAATAAAAAGTAACCCAACATGGAGTAAGTTGGGGGCAATGATATATCAGACAAAAGACTAATCACTAAAATTTATAGAAAACTTCATGTTAACAACAAAATGACAAACAATATAATTTAAAAATGGTCAGAAGACATGAACACACTTCACCAAAGAAGTCAAACAATTCAAGTGGTCAAACAAATACATGAAGAAATATTCGCAATTACTAGACACTATAGAGATGCAAATCAAAACAACAATAAGATATCATTTCACACCAGCATTAACAGTAAAGTTAAAAAAAAGAAAATAACAAATGTTGGCAAGAATGTGGACAGCCTAGAACTCTCATACACTGCTGGTGGGACTTGTAAAATTGTAAAACCATTATGGGAAACAGTATGTTCTTTCCTAAAAAGTTGGACTTAGACATTTGAAAACAATTAGTCCAAAGATATGATGAACTTAGAGGACTTCAGCTTTCATGACCTCAAGACCAGAAGAACTAGATGTTGCCTGACTACCAATGTTAAGCATTCAGAAAGGGATCAAAATTGGAGATCCTGGTTAGAGTAAGAGTGAAAATGTGGAAAAAAATTCAAAAACACAAAAATGACCAGAATTACTGGTCCAAGAGAGATTCGTGGAACCCTTGAGACTATGCCCCTGAACCACCAGACTTCTGGTTAGCAGTCTTAGGCACTACGCCAACAGAGCTCCCTGTTAACCTTCAGGCATAGAAATGGACTCACTTCCATGGATTGGCTCTCAGCCGAACAGTAGAAAGACCTACATGTAGAACACCTACCCAAGGAAGATGCACCCACCTACCCTAGGGAAATGCACCCCTTAGATCAATCAACCTTGAGAAATCAAAGGAGTAGCATTTACATAGAGGGAAAAATAGACAGGAATGCATAGATAAGAAGGGCACAGGGTGGGTGTAGAGAGATTCTTATGGTTGGGGATTGTAATTGGGGTTGTGAAATCAACTGTTCATCAATTGTTGAATGTAAAACAAATTTATTTTGTGAATTTGCACCCAAAGCACAATGAAAAATAAAAATAAGTATTTTAAAAAAAAAAAAAAGACTTAGAAATACAATATGATCCAGCAATCCCACTACTAAGTATATATCTACAGAAATAAGTGCCATGACACAAATAGATATGTGCACATCCATGTTCATCACATCACTATTCACAATTGCAAAAAGATAAAAACAACCTAAGTACCTATCAATGAATGAATAGATAGACAAACTATGGCACATACACAAAAAGGAATACCATGCAATTTTAAAGAATAATGATGAAACCATACAACACGTTGCAGTAATTAAGGTTGTGTGTCTACTTAGCAGGGTTGTGAATTTGAGTGGATTGGCACTAGATGCAGTTATTCCCCATGATGAGACCTTCATGATGGAATCTGCTATGAGCAGCTAATTAGTAGCCTTACGTGTGACCTGCTCCCAGTGTATATGGAGAAACTTTGGGGAAGTTTTCTAACTTTTTGGCACATTTGGATCCTGCATTTGGTTGAGTCTTCATCTCCAGTTCCTGGACTTGAACCAGTGGCCTGCTGTGTTGTCTTTCAGTCTTGGGGTTGTTCCTGGACTAGAATGAGAGGCCTGCTGTGTTGTCTGCTGATTTGGGGATTGTTCCTGAACTTGAACTACTGCACTACCATGTTGTCTGCTGATTTTGGGATTGTGCCATTTTACCTACTGAGCTTGGGTTTGTCGGCCTCAACAGCCAGCACTTGCCTGAGTTAGGAGACACCTCCAATTCCAGTGGGCCTGGAATAAGAGGCAGAGCTGAAGCCCAAGGTTGAGGGGCCTTCACCCAGCTCCAAAAGCTGGCACTCTGAATTTAGACTTCTAGCCACCTAAACTGTAAAAGAATAAATTTCTGTTTGTTGAAGCCATCCATTTGTGGAATTTCTGTTACAGCAGCAGTAGAAAATTAAGACACACATCACAACATGGAAGAACCTGGAGAACAGTAGGCTGAGAGAAATTAGTCATTGCCAAAGAACAAATATTACACGAGACAACTATTATTAAAAATCAAGAAAAGGTTTACACACAGAAAGATATATTCTTTGATGGTTACCAGGAGCAGAAGAGAGGGCAAATCACTAACAAGACACATATTAATTTGAAAGAAGGGAAAGGCATATACAATAAGGGGAAGGTCAGCTCAAAATAATCATGGCAAAAGAAGACACTGGGAGGAGTACAAAAGTTAAAGGCAACAGAGGTAAATACACACAAAATCCTGCAATAACAGTAATAAAGCTAATCTATTAACAGGCAGGCTGAACAGGTGTGGAGAGGCAAATGGGACTATACCCATGAATATGTGTAGGCTTGACAGAGATTATTTCTACATATGTATTTATATGTGCCACAGATATATCCATGTATATAGTAGAGCATACAGGGGACAAAGTTATGAAAACTTCTTAGCTATAACCAAACACCTTCAGGAAATGAGTCATTAGGTCTGGGGGCTCAGGACCAGAGTCTTGGGGACATCAGGGTCAATTAGCATAACATGGTCCACAAAGACAATATTCCACATCCTACTTTGGTGAGTAGTGACTGGGATCTTAAAAGCTTATGAGTGGAAGATGGCGGACTAGGCA
>NW_006921983.1:883410-886900 GCF_000298275.1 Orycteropus afer afer | reverse complement strand
TATGAGTGGATTTCTGGTAAAATGGTAGAATAGACAGACAAGCTACACAGACTCTCTTCAACAAAGAAAAGAGAAACCAATTGACACAGGTACAAGACAATCCTGGAGCCCCAAGCTTTAAAAGGAAGGATACAGAAGTGGGTTAAACACCAAGTAATAGAATGAAAATAGTGAATGAGACAAATGGAATTGCAGACTGTCAGCTATCCTGATGGCACAGACAGTTTGAATATTTCCAAGTGAGGATTAACCTAAAAATCAACCCTGTTTATCAAGGGCTTCATGGACAACTGCACTGGTAGCTGATGATTAAAAAGGGAAACAGCAAAGAAGGAGACAACTGAGCTGTGGACTTTCAGCAGACTGGAGAGTGCAGCCATTTTGAATATTTACCAGTGGCAGCCATTTTTGATATTTAAAGTGACTGAGTTCTCATTCATATTCCAGGTACCTAAGAATAGGCTCTGCTTGCCAAGGGCAGCGTGGACATAACCAAGGTTGACAACTGGAAAGGTGCGATATTCCCCTTATTACTCTTACACCCCACACGCTCTTGAGGAACAAAGGTGTGGCTATTCCTCATTTCTACCCACCCTCTGGGCCAGCAGGGATTGCATCCCAGACTGTGTGTTCTGATGGAGCCTGGGTGCCCTGCCCTGTGTTTCACACCCCCAGATTTGTTTTTTGCTTTTTGTTGTTGTTGTTGTGTTGTTAGGTTTTTGTTTGTTTGTTTTAAAATTATGGTCTTTTTTCTTCCTTTTTATTTTTATTCTTTCTTTTTCCCTTCCCAGAGTCTAGTTTTTAGTGTTTTTTCTTTCCCCTTTTCCTGTTTCACATCTTTTTTCTTTCATGTGGTTCTTCCCATTCCTTGTTTTTCTTCTTGTGTTTTTTTCATTTTTTTTTCATTACTGTTCTTTTATTCTAGCTGTTTTCTCTTATTCCCCCCCTACCTAGATATTGTGGGATTTTTTTTCCCCTCCTTTTCTATTTATATTTGTTTTGTCTTTTTAAAGTATTTCTTTAAATATTTCTTCTCATTTATTGCCTTCCTTTATTTTTTCTTTCCTTCTTTTTTTTTGTGATTATTCCTGTGTGTTTATGCAGTGTGTACTTTTTGTGCTCTTCTTTTTCCTTTCTTGGTGGTCTTTTTGATTATTGTTTTTGTCTAACTGAGTGGGAGACAGCAACCATTCCCATATGACCCAACGATACCAGCATCTCCAGCAACTCCACCTACTGAGTGAGGACCACTACTTGCTTCTGCACTAACTAGCCAATGACACATGACACCCAAAAACAAGCCTAACCCACCTTAACTGTTCCTTACAAACAGCTAATATGGATCCATGTGCCCACTCTTATTCTCTATCACATCCACCAGGAGACAGGTGGTGAGTGTATAAGTGCAGCCAGCTAGTGAATAGAGGAGCACAAACTACTCTGCTTACTCACATAACATCTAAACAAAACAAAGAAAATGAAAATCTTGGGTGAATCACTTCAACAAACAATCACCAATTAAATATAGATGCAACAATGTCACAATGTCTCAGAGACAACAGATCATTATAGTCCACAAAAAGAAGTAAGATAAAGTAATAGAAACAAGAGACCAGGATACAGACCTACAACACATCCCTGAGGAAGAAGCAGCATTGGAACTCCCCGATAAAGAGAATTAAAAAGAAGTATATTTAGGTACCTTCAATGGATTGAGAGACAGATAAAGGAAAACACTAATAAAATTAAGGAAAACACGGACAAAACCCTAGAACAATTTTGGAAGACAATACAAGAACAAAATGGCAAAAGAAATGAACAAGTAGAAATGATACAAAATCTACACACAGAAATCCAGAAGGTTAGCACTAAATTTTCTGAAATAGATAATACATTGAGCAAAGGAGTAGAATGGAATCAACTGAAGACAGAACTAATGAAATTGAAGACAAACACCTCAATACTTCTTTGGAAAGGTATCAATCAGAAAAAAAAAAAAAAATCAAAACAAAATTAAAAAAGCCAAACATTCATGTGGGATACCATCAAGAGGAATACCCTATGTGTAATTGGAATTCCAGAACAAGAAGAGACAAATAAAACCACAGAGAAAATTGTCAAAGATTTGTTGGAAGAGAATTTCCCTGATATGATGAAAGACAAAATATATCCATCAAAGAAGTCTAACAAACCCCAAATAGGATAGACCCCAAAAGAAAATCACCAAGACATACCACCATCAAACTCACCAAAACTAAAGACAAAGAAAGAATCCTGAAAGCAGCATGGGAAAAACAAAAAGATACCTACCAAGGGCAATCAAAAAAAGTAAGCTCTGATTTCTCAGCAGAAATCATGCAGGCAAGAAGACAAGGGGATGGTGTATATACAAAACCCTGAAAGAAAAAATTTCCAACCAAGAATTACATACCCAACAAAATTGTCCCTCAAATATGACAGTGAAATTAGGACAATTCCATAGAAGCAGAAATTAAAGGAATCTGTTAAAATCAGACCAATCTTACAAGAGATGTGAAAGGGAGTCCTTCAGACAGAGAACCAACAACAGCAAACAATAACTGACCATTAACACACATTATGATATAACCCAAAAACCAACCCAGTTATGAAAGTATCCAAAGTAAAATAAGCTTACAAGACTATAAACAAGGAACCATAGACATCAATTGGCTAATGAGGACAACAAAAACCAAAAAAAGGGAAAAAATAATGTAGTTACAGAACTTCTAAATGGTGAGGAAGTCAAGACAACTGCAAGATAGAACAGACTGTGCTAAAGTTGGGAAGAAAATTATAAACCACAGGGTAACCTCAAACGAAAATGATACTTTCACCAAAATCACAATAAAAATTTTAAAAAAATAAAATAAAAGAATTCTGGAATTAGAGAAGGAATCAAATCAGACTCCACTTAACTGTGTAATACTTGGGTAAGTCACCTCTCCCATCTATGATTTCACTTACTAACATGCAAAGTGGAATAATATCTACTATACAAGACTTTGAGAACTATGTAAGATAGTGTACATGACATCACCTTAGTACATAGTAAATGCTCATTAAATGTCATTTCCTGTGATGGCAGCTTCTCAAATTGACTATTCCAATATTCTAGGAACTTTGTTTTCTGAAGTTTAATGCCATCAGCTGTAAGAGAATGAGAAGAATTAATTACACCTTTATACCTGAGGCTCACACTTATCTGAACAAAAAAGCACTTTAAACTTTGAAAAAAAAAATTAATAAACCTTCACATCAAAATAAAAAATTTTGATTTTTTACTAAATATTTTTTGCTAAATATTTAGCAAATACTAAAACAATAGCAATAAAGGAAATGGCAACACTGTTGTTGTTGTTGTTAAGTGCCGTCGAGTCATTTCCGACTCATAGCGACCCCATGCACAGCAGAACGAAACACTGCCCGATCCCGCACCAGCCCCACAATCCCTGCTATACTTGAGCCCATC
>NW_006921983.1:868949-882950 GCF_000298275.1 Orycteropus afer afer | reverse complement strand
TTTGTTTTCTTTATGTTGAGATGTAATCCATACTGCAGACTGTATTCTTCAACCTTCATCAGTAGGTGCCTTAAGTCATCCTCACTTTCAGCAAGCAATGGCAACACTACTCAAACAAAATGACCTCAGCACAGAAAATTATATGGAACAAAGAAATCAGCAACACCATGAAAAAAACACAACAAAATGACAGCAATAAATTCATACTTATAGAATTTCAGTGGAATGTACCTCTCAAAAGATGGAGACTGGCAGACTGGATAAGAAAACATAATCCATCAATATTCAGTCTACAAGAGACACACCTTAGATTCAAAGGCAAAAAATAGACAAAAAATCAAAGGTTGGAAAAAGATATATCAAGCAACTGGCAATCAAAAAAGAGCAGGAGTGGCAATATTAATTTGTGATCAAATTGACATTAAGACACAAACCATCATAAGAGACAAGGAAAAACATTATAAAATGATTAAAGGATCAATTGAAGAAGAAGACATAACCATAATATATATCTATGCACCCAATATGAAAGACTCCAAAATACATAAAGCAGAATTTAACAACAAATAGATGACTCCACAGTCATAGTAGGAGGCTTTAATACACCAATTTCAATGAAAGATAGAACAACTGGAAAGAAACTCAACAAAGATGCAGAAGAGCTAAACATTACAACCCATCAACTTGACCTTATAGACATTTACAGAGCACTTAACCCAACACAATATACATTCTTTTCCATTACACACAGAACATTCTATAGGATAGACCATATTTTAGGCCACAAAAACAAGCATTAATAAATTTAATAACATTGAAATACTGCAAAGCATCTTCTCAGATCACAATGCTATCAAATTAGAAATCAACAAAAGGAAGATCAATAGAGAAAGAGAAAATGCATAGAAACTGAATAACACCCTCCTTTAAAAATGACTGGGTAATAGAAGAAATAAAAAAATTCCTTGAATCAAACAAGAATGAAAACACTACATACCAAAATCTTTGGGACACAGGAAAAGCAGTGACCAGTGGCCAATTTATAGCAATCAATGCACACATCAAAAAAGAAGAAAGAGCTAAAATCAACACCTTAACCCAACATCTCCATCAATTAGAAAAAGTGCAGCAAGAAAAGCCTACAGTCACCAGAAGAAAGGAAATAATAAAGATTAGATCAGAAACAAAACAGAAAATAGAAAGACAATAACAAAAAAATCAACAAGACTAGAAGTTGTTTTTTTAAAAAGATTAATAAAATTGAGGAGCTCTGGTAGCATAGTGGCTAAGGCACTTGACTGCTAACCAGAAGGCTGGCGATTCAAACCCACCAGCCACTCCTCGGAAGGAAGGTTGGGCATTCTTACTTCCGTAGTGATACTGCCTCGGAAACCCAAGGAGGGGTCGCCATGAGTCGGGGCCGACTCGATGGCAAACAACAACAACAACAACAATAAAATTGACAAGCCACTGGCAAATTTAACAAAAGAAAAGAGAGAATACAAATAACACAAATAAGAAATGAACTGGGTGACATCACAAGAGAACCAATTAAATTAAAAAGGATAATATCAGAATACTATGAAGAACCATACTCCAACAATTTTGAAAATTTAGAAGGAATGAACAGATTTCTAGAAACATACTACTTACCTAAACTAATGCAGAATATGGTGGAAAATTTGAATAGACCCATAATGAAAGAAGAAATTGAGCAGGCCATGAAAAAAAATTACCAACCAAAAAAAGCCATGGCCAGATGGTTTTACTGGAGAATTCTACCAAACATTCCGAGAACTGACACCAATCCTACTCAAACTATTCTGGAACATAGAAAAGGATGGAATTCTCCCAAATTCATTTTATGACACATAACCATGATTCCAAAACCAAGCAGAGACATCACTAGAAGGGAAAACTACAGAATAATATCCCTTATGAATACCGACACAAAAATCTTCAACAAAATCCTAGCCAATAGACTCCAACAACATATCAAAAAATAATAATACATTATGACCAAGTGGGGTTCATACCAGGTATGCAAGGATGGTTCAACATTAGAAAAACAATCAATGTCAACCTTCACTTAAATAAAACAAAGGAAAAGAACCACATGATCATATCAATTGATGCAAAAAAAAAGCATTTGAAAAATCCAACACCCATTCCTGATAAAAACTCTCAGAAAAATAGGAATAGAAGAGAAATTTCTCAACATAATAAAGGGCATAGATACAAAACTAACAGCCAACATTATTCTCAATGGAGAGAGACTTAAACCATTCCCTTGCGAAGAGGAACCAGACAAGAATACCCTCTATCACCACTTCTATCCAAAATTGTGTTGGAACTCCTAGCCTGGGCAATAAGACAAAAAAGGGAAATCAAAGCCATCCAAATTGGTAAGGTAGAATAATACTAACCCTATTTGCTGATGATATGATCCTGTACATAGGAAACCCAAGAGACTCAGCAGGAAAACTACTGAAACTAATTGCTACTAATAGTAGCAGGATACAAGATCAACATCCAAAAATCGGTTGGATTCCTCTACACCAGCAAAGAGGTCTCTGAAAAGGAAATAAGGAAATCAGTACCATTTACCATATCTACAGAAAAAATAAAATATTTGGGAATAAATCTTACCAGGAACACAAAAGACCTGTACAAAGAAAGCTACAAAATGCTACTATAAGAAACCATAAGAGATCTACATAAATGGAAGAACATACCATGCTCGTGGATATGAAGATTGAACATCATGACAATGTCAATACTGCCCAAAGCAACTATTCAATGCAATCCCAATCCAGATCCCATCAACATTCTTTAAGGATATGGAAAAACCAATCAGTAACTTTATAAAGAAAGGAAAGGGACCATGGATAAACAAAGAATTATCCAAAAGAATAAAGTAGGAGGTCTCACACTCCTGGATCTCAAAACCTACTATACAACCACAGTAGTCAAAATAGCCTGGTATTGTTACAATGACAGACATATAGACAAGTGGAATAGAAATGAGAACCCAGAAATAGATCCATCAACCTATGATCAGCTGATCTTTGACAAATGGCTGAAATCCATTAAATGGGGAAGAGATGGGTCTCTTTAACAAATGGTGCTGGCAAAACTGGATATCCATTTGCAGAAAAATGAAACAAGATCTGTACCACACACCATACACAAAAACAAACTCCAGATGGATCAAAGACTTCAATGCAAAACCTAAAACTATAATGTTTCTCAAAGAAAAACTAGGGGCAAATTTAGGAGTCCTAAGTTATGGCATAAATAGACTATCAGGCATAACCCAAAATGCACAAACAGCAGAAAATAAACTAGATAAGTGGGGCCTTCTAAAAATTAAATTTTTATGTGCTTACAAAGACTACTCCAAAAGAGTCAAAAGAGGACCTACAGATTGGGAAAAATATATTCAGCAATGACATATTTGACAAGGGCCTTACCTGTAAAATTTACAGAAAACTCCAACACCTCAATATCAAAAAGACAAACAATCCAATTAAAAAATGGGCAGAAGACATGAATAGACACTTCACCAAAAAGGATATTCAGGTGGCCCACAAACACGTAAAGAAATATTCATGATCATTACCCATGAGAGAGATGCAAATCAAAACAAAAATGAGATATTATCTCGCCCCAGCACTAATAGCAAAGTTCAACAAGACAGAAAATAACATATGCTGACAAGGATGTGGAGCAATTGAGATTCTCTTACACTGCTGGTGGAACTGTAAACTGATACAATCATTGTGTAAAGCAGTATGGTGATTCCTTAAAAAGTTGGAATTAGAAATACCATTTGGCCCAGCAGTCCTATTACTAGGTATTTGCCCTAAAGAAGTGAGAGCCAGGACAAGAAGAGGTATATGCACACCCTTGTTCATTGCAGCACTATTTACAATAGCAAAAAGATAGAAACAACCTAGGTGTCCATCAACAGAAGAATGGTTAACCAAACTATGGTACAGACACACAACGGAATACTATGCAACCCTAAGCAATGATGTAGAATCTACAAAACACTGCATAATGTGAATGAGCTTGGAGGACATTATCCTGAGTGAAGTAAGTCAATCACAGAAGGACAAATATTGCATTAGTTCATTATTGTAAAAAGTCAAGGAAAGGTTCGTATATGGAAAAAACTTTGTTGGTTACCAGGGGTGAAAGGGGAGGGGAGGGAACATTGCTAGATAGGTAGGAACAAGTATTGATTTGGGTGAAGGGAAGGCAATAATCACTCACAAATTGTGAGTGATCAACACAGTGACATTGAGGAAGAGGAAGACAGAGAGAGGTACGTGGAAAGTACAGAAAAAAGATTAACCCTTTCACATGTACAGTACTGCATTGTCAGAGATGGCAAGCATTGGATAGATGGGTGGGCAGTCTGAATAATCAGGTGTATCTAAGCCAGGAATAGTGTACTGGTATAGGGTTAGCAGGAAATGTTTGTACATACATATTTGTATGTGCTATAAGAATGTCCAAGTGTATAGTAGAGCTGACAAGGGACAATGTTGTGATGGCTTTTTGGCCATAGCCAGCTACCCAGAGGGAGAGAGTAGTTGGACCTATGGGCTTGGGACCATGGCCACAGAGGACATCAAACTCAATTGGCATAACATACTACACAGAAACATTGTTACACATCCTACTTTGGTGAGTAGTGACTGGGATCTTAAAAGCTTGCAAGCGACCATCTAGATGCAATGGTGGGTCTCTCCTTGTCCAGAGCAAAGAATGAAGAAAACCAAAGATGCGTGGAAACAATTAGTCCAAGGGACTGGTACACCATGCAGTCTTTGGCCTATATGACCAGGAGACCAAAAGAACTAGATGGTGCCTGGCTACCACTGTCAACTACACAGAGGGGGATCAGTGTAGGAGATCCTGGCTAGAGTGGGAGAACAATGTGGAACAAAACTCAATATCATAAAAAGAAGACCAGCCTTGCTGGTCTGATAGAGCCTGGAGAGACCCCTAAGACTATGGCCTCTACTTACCTTTCAGGCCCTAGAATTGAACTCACTCCTGTGGCTTCCAGCCAAACAATAGACAGGCATATGAGGTGCACATTTACATCAGATAGATACAATCCTTGGAGCGATCAATCATGGAAGAACATAAGGGCAGTGTTTGCACAGGGAGACAGCTCAGTGGGTGGGAGTGCATGGGAGGGAAGGACACGGGGAAGATATAACTACCGGCAGGAAGTGGGAAGAGAGTTGTTACATTGTGGGGAATTGCAGTCAATGTCATGAGACAAAGGTGTATGAACTGCTGCATAAAAAATTAATTTGCTCTGTAAACTTTCAGCCAAATCACAATAAAAATTAAAAATAAAAAAACTTATGTGTGGCTACCTAAGGTGCAACTATTTGTCTTTCCCTATCCAGAGCAAAGAAGAAAGTCGAGTGAAGAAAACCAAGCCTCATGGAAACAATTAGCCCAAAGAGCTGATGGACCACATGAACCTCAGCATTTCCAACTCTGAGACCTGAAGAACTAGATAGTGCCTGACTACCACTGTCACCCACTTTGAAAGGGACCACAATAGAAGAACCTGGATAGAGTGGGGGAAAAATGTGGAACAAAACTCAAACTTATTTTAAAAAAAAAAAAAAAAAACAGGTTTACTGTTCTCCCAGAGACTGGTAGAACCCCCAAGACTATAGCTCTTAGTCATCCTTCAATCCTGGAACCCTCCTGGTTCAACTTTCAGCTAAGTAACTGTTGTTGTTGTTATGTGCCGTCGAGTCGGCCCCGACTCATAGCAACCCCTCCTTGGGTTTCCGAGGCAGTATCACTACGGAAGTAGGATTGCCCAACCTTCCTTCCTAGGAGTGGCTGGTGGGTTTGAACCGCCAGCCTTCTGGTTAGCAGTCAAGTGATTTAGCCACTATGCTACAGCTAAAAAAAAAAGAGGCCTATTAAAAAAAAAAAAAAAAAAAAGGTAAGTACTCACTCCTTACAACAATCAACCATAGATAATCAAAAGGACAGCATTTGCCCAGGGATAAAGCTCAGAAGGCAGTAAGACATAGGAAAGGACAAATGGAAGTGAGAAATGCAGGGAGAAAGTGGGAAGAGTGCTATTATATTGTGGGGATTTTAATCAATGTCATGAAACAAAATGTGTATGAATTGTTGGATGGAAAACTAATATGCTCTATAAACTTTCACCCAAAACACAATTAAAAGATTTTAAAAAAAAGAAAGAGAGAGAGCTAACATTTTCTATGTGCTAGGCTAGGAGCCCTGGTGGTACAACAGTTAACTGCTCAGGTACTAACCCAAAAGTTGGCAGTTCAAATGCACTCAGCAGCTTCATAGGAGAAATACCTGGTGATCTGCTCTCATAAAGATTGCAGACCAGAAAACCCTATGGGGTAGGTCTACTCTGTTCCATGGGTTGCTATAAGTCAAAATTGAGTCTACCTACCGACAACAACAAAGGTGTAATTTTAAATATTGTACATTCAAGAGCTCATTTAATTCCTTACAACACCCCCATAAGTAAGATGCTATTAGTATAACCATTTGCAGACAGAAGAGTAAGTCACAGATAAGCTCAGTAAATTCACCAAGAAGAACTAGCAAATGACCAAGTATTTGAACCCAGGTAACCTGGCTGCAGACCTCATACCATTACCCAATTCTGTGCATGGAGTCCATGTCCTATCAGTCTATAGAATGCCTCCTAAATCTAAACCCTCCATTATACTCTTATCATCCCATGCATTTATTGTTGTTAGATGCCAACAAGTCAGTTTCAAATCATAGGAGCTATGTTACAAAAGAACGAATACTGCCTGGCCCCCACTATCCTCACCACTGTTGTTATGTTTGAGTCCATTGTTGTGGCCATACCTTGTTGAGGTTCTTCCTCTTTTTTTCCCTGACCCTCTACTTTACCAAGCATGATGTCCTTCTCCAGGGACTGGTCCTGTCTGATAATATGTCCAATGTATGTAAGATGAAGTCTGGCTATCCTCATTTCCAAGGAACATTCTTCTAAGACATATTTACTCATTTTTCTGGCAGTCAGCCCATGGTATATGAAATATTCTTCACAAACACCATATTTCAAGGTATCAGTTCTTCTTTGATCTCCCTTATTCATTGCCCAACTTTCACACTCAAATGAGGCAATTGAAAATGCCATGGCTTCGGTCAGGCCTAGCTTTGTCCTCAGAGTGACATCTTTGCATTTTAACATTTTCAAGAGGTCTTTTGCAGCAGATTTGTCCAATGCAATACATTGTTTGATTTCTTTACTGATGTTTCCAGGGGTGTTGATTGTGGATCCAAGCAAAATTCATTCCATGACAACTTCAATACTCTTCTGTTTATCATGGGATTGTTTACTGGTCCAGTTGTAAGGATTTTTATTTGTTCTATGTTGAGGTGTAAATCAAACTGAAGAGTGTAGTCATTGATCTTCATCAGTAAGTGCTTCAAGTCCTCTTCACTTTAGCCAAGCAAGGTTGTTTCATCTGCATATTGAAGTTTGTTAATGAGACTTTCTCTGATCCTGATGCCACATTCTTTTTCATATACTCCAGTGTCTCAAGTTATTCACTCAGCATACAGATTGAATAAGCATGGTGAAAGGAACAAGCCAACACACATCTTTCCTGATTTTAAACTGCACAATATCCCCTTGTCCTTTTTGAATGACTCCCTCTTGGTCTATATATAGGTTCTGCATGTTGTTGTTGTTGTTGTTGTTATGTGCCGTCGAGTCAGCCCTGACTCATAGCGACCCCTCCTTGGGTTTCCGAGGCAGTATCACTACAGAAGTAGGATTGCCCAACCTTCCTTCTGAGGAGTGGCTGGTGGGTTTGAACCACCAGCCTTCTGGTTAGCAGTCAAGTGCCTTAGCCACTATGCTACCAGAGCTCCCTAGGTTCTGCATAGGCACAATTAATTGTTCTGGAATTCTCATTCTTCACAATATTATCTATAATTTGTTATGATCCACACATTTGAATGCCTTTGTATAGTCAATAAAGCACCAATAAACATCTTTCTGGTATTCTCTGCTTTCAGCCAACATCCATAAGACATCAGCAGTGCTATCCCCCTTCCACATCCTCTTCTGAATCCAGCTTGAATTTCTAGCAGTTCTCTATCAGTGTACTGCTGCAACTGTTTTTTAATTATCTTCAGCAAAATTTGCATGTGATATTAATGATGTTGTTTGATAATTTTCACATTCCGTTGGATCACCTTTCTTTGGAATGAGCATGTACATGGATCTCTTCCACTCAGTTGACCAGGTAGCTCTCTTCCAAATTTCTTGGCATAGATGAGTGAGTGCTTCCAGCATTGCATCTATTTGTTGAAACATCTCTACTGGTACTTCACCAGTTCCTAGAGCCTTGTTTTTCACCAATGCTGTCAATGCAGCTTGGATTTCTTCCTTCAGTACCATAAGTTCTTGACCGTATGCTACCTGCTGAAATAGCTGAATGTTGACAAATTCTTTTTGGTACAGTGACCCTGTGTATTCCTTCCATCTTCTTTTGATGCTTCCTGTATAGTTCAATATTTTGCCCACAGAGTCTTTCAATATTGCAACTCAAGGCTTGAAGTTTTCTTTAGTTCTTTCAGTATGAAAAATGCTCAGCATGTTCTTCCCTTTTGGTTTTCTAACTCCAGGTCTTTGTACATTTCATTATAATGCCTTACTTTGTCATCTCAAGCTGTTCTTTGAAATCTGTTCAGCTCTTTTAATTCGTGATTTCTTCCATTTGCTTTAGCTACTCAATGTTCAAGAGCAAATTTCATAGTCTCCTAACATCCATTTTGTTTTTTTCTTTCTTTCTTGTCTTTTTAATGACCTTTTGCTGTCTTCATTTATAATGTCCTTGACATCATCCCACAACTTCTCTAGTCTTCTATCATTAGTGTTCAGTGCATGAAATCTATTCTTGAGATGGTCTCTAAATTCAGATGAGATATACTCAAGGTCATATTTTGCTCTCATGAATATGTTTTCATTTTCCTCAGCTTCAATTTGAACTTGCAAATGAGCAATTGATGGTTTGTTCCACAGTCAGCCCTTGGCTTTCTTCTGTACGATGATATTGAGCTTCTCCATTGTTTCTTTCCACAGATGTAGATGATTTGATTCTTATGTATTTTAACAGGTGAGGTCCACAAGTTTAGTCATCTTTTATGTTTTTGAGAACAGGTATTTCATAAGGTATTTCATAAATGAATAGGGCATTGGTCTTTCAAAATTCTATCATACAATCTCTGGCATCATTTCTATTACCAGCACTCATGTCACCATGTTGTACTGTTGTGGCTTACATGTTGCTGTGTTGCTGGAAGCTATGCCACTGGTATTTCAAATACCAGAAGATCACCCATGGTTGGCATGTTTCTGCAGAGCTTCCAGACTAAGGAAGACTAGGAAAAAGGACCTGGCAATCTGCTTCTTAAAAAATTGGCTAGAAAGAACCTTATGAATAGTAGCAGAACTTTGTCTAATATAGTGCGAAAAGATGAGGTTGGAAAGCACTCAAAGTATGACTGGAGAGGAGTGCATCCTCAAAGTAGATTCAACCTTAATGATGTGGATATGGTATGACTTAAAATGAGAAGAAACAGCTGAAACATGCTTTAATAATCAGAATGTGGCATGTACAAAGTATGAATCTAGGAAAACTGTAAGTCATCAAATATGAAGTGAAATGCTTGAAGATAGATATCCTCACCATTAGTGAGCCAAAATGGACTGATGTTGGCCATGTTTTTTACATTAATATGCATATTACTTTATTATTTTTTTTTATTGTGATTGGGGTGAAATATTATAGAGCAAATTTATTTTCCATACAGCAGTTCATACACATTTTGTTTTATGACATTGACCACAATCCCCACAATGTAACAGCTCTCTTCCCACTTCCTCTCCATAGTTACATCTTCCCCGTATCTTTCTTTCCTATGCATTCCTGCCCTGTAAGCTATCTCCCTGTGCAAATACTGCCCTTCTGTTTTCCCATGATTGATCATTCCAAGGAGTGGATCTACCTGGTGTAAATGTTCACCCTATATGTCTGTCTATTATTTGGCTGGAAGCCACAGGAATGAATTCAATTCCAGGCCTGAATGGTCACTAGAGACCATAGTCTTGTGGGTCCCACCAGGCTCTGTCAGACCAGCAAACCTGGTCTTTTTTTAACAATTTTGAGCTTTGTTCCACATTGTTCTCCCACTTTTACCAGGATCTCCTGCACTGATCCCTTTCCAAGTAGTTGACAGTGGTAGCTGGGCACCATTTCTTCTGGTCTCATGGTCATATAGGCTGAGGTTCACATGGTCCACTAGTCCCCTGGCCTAATTGTTTCTGTGCTTCTTGGTATTCTTAGTTCTTCTTTGTTCTGAACAAGGAGAGACCAATTTTTTTATGTAGATGGTTGTTTTCAAGATTTTAAGATCCCAGTCACTACTCACCAAAGTAGGTTGAAGAAAAATGTTTTTGTGTTGTATGTTATGCCAATTGGCCATTTTGAGTCAGAGAATCATACGGTATTCTATGCCAGGAATTACAATGAGAAAGAAATAGCATTGCATCCATCATTGAAAAGAACATTTCAAGATCTATCCTGAAGTATAACACTTTCAGTGATAGATAGCCATATGCTTACAAGGGAGACCAGTTAATGTGACTTTTCAAATTTGTGCAACAACCACTAACGCAAAAGATGAAGGAATTGAAGATTTTTACCAATTTCTCTGGTCTGAAATGGATTGAATTTATCCAATCAAGATCCATTGATAATTTGATGTTTGAATGTGAAAGTTAGAAACAAATGAGATAGATCAGCAGTTGGAAAATAAGACCTTCAGGATAGAACTGATACGGAGACCCCATGCACAGAGCATTATAAAAATATCTTTCAATTGATTTTTCTTGCCTTAGCCTCTGCCCACCCTTATTTGCTCCTATACTCAAAAATTTTCCAGCTAGTGGGAAGAGTAGAATACTCAAATAATTGTAAGTATTGAATTTAGAAAGTTACAAAAAGTTTGCCCAAGCCAAGTGCTTTGGAAGTTCTTGTTGTTGTTGTTGTTGTTGTTGTTATATGCCGTCGAGTCAGACCTGACTCATAGCGACCCCTCCTTGGGTTTCCAAGGCAGTGTCACTATGGAAGTAGATTGCCCAACCTTCCTTCTGAGGAGTGGCTGGTGGGTTTGAACCGCCAACCTTCTGGTTAGCAGTCAAATGCCTTAGGCACTATACTACCAGAGCTCCTTTGGAAGTTCTAATCAGGAAGATTTATGGAAGTAAGGATTGGACATGGCCTTGAAGGATATCAATTATTTTGACAAGTAGGCAATAGTTCAAGTAACAGAAAAAGCACAAAGCTTCAGCCATAAGAAAATATAGGGCACTTTTTGTAAGATACCTATTTGACTAAACTAACTACCTTCCACAAACAGAAACATCTCAAACTCCAGTGGTTTTGTCTCTTGACTATGTCCAAAATGACTGCACTTTGCCAAATCCCATCTTCATGCCTGTTACTAGTTATCTTTCCAAATCTTGATCTGTCTATTTTTCAAATTCCTCTTATCTCCCAGATAAGGTAGCTCCCAGCTCAGTGCTAATTCTACTTTGCCTCCCTGAGAAGCACTCTCTCCTTCTCCTTTAAGTCCCCAGAGCACTAAGAACTATTCACTTACTGCTGAGTATCAATTCTTATCTTGTAGTGATTTATGCTTTGTTCACATAGCTGGACTGCAAACTTCTAGGGACCAAGGATCAATTTTGTGCATTGTCTGAATTATCCCAGTCCTCTTGCAAGTCTCCTCAACATATATGACTACAGTATCTCAGATGGTAGGTGCTTGAGATGTCTATTACTCCAAACTCCTACCTGAAGCATGAGTCCCTCTACCACATTCTAGCAATAGGTCTAGTTGGACATCTCCAAGGGTAGAGAATACCAGGATGGGGAATCAACCACTTCAGAATGTAGCTCCTTCTATTAGCAGATGTCTTTATGATGTTTAAGAAATATAGAAAAAAATCTATTTCCCTGCAACTTCCATCCACTAATCCTAAGGATTCCTTCCATGGACACCCAAAATGGTATTTGGAAATGGCTATCATGTCTTGTCAAGCATGCTCTCTTCCTACTCAGAAACTTTTAATCTTTATGTTGTGGTTTCTGATCTAAATTGTTAACCATTCTCATCACTTTTCTTAATGTGCAAGGCCTGGAGCAGAACTACAAACTCAAAATCTGTCTGACCGATACAAAGCAAGAATATCATCTCTGGTGTGGGATACTACCTGTTTCCCCATCATGTGTTTGTGAAATTGAAGTTTGGACATGTGTTCAAGATCTTACATTTATTCCATTGAATTGTGTCCTCTCAGTGGACTGAAGGATTCAGATAGCTAGCAAAAAAGGAGGAGAGCATCACAGGCAGGGAATAAGTTCCTGAGAAAAGGCTTATCAGTGAGAATACTCAAAAATCACCTAGAGATTGGAACTAAGAAGTTCCATCAAGGGAGAAGGTATGTGTGTAGAAAGCCTTGGTCCAATGAGCTTGATTTATGAGTGCCATCATTCTCATTTGGCTGATGGTTTAAAAAAAAAAAATCATCTCAAGAAGTAAACACACTGACATTTTCATTTTACTCTGTAGTGAGATGAATAAAGTCTCAGGAGTACTCTTAGCTCCTGGAATAACTCCTGGACAGCCTGACTCAGAATGACCCAATTAACGTGTCAACTCTGAGTACCAAAGGAACAAAAACCAGTCTCCGTAAACCCTCCAAGAGACAGCATACACTCTCACCCAAAATACTCAGCTTGCCCACAAAAAGGCCTTTTATAAGGAGCACAGACACTGGAATACAACTAGATGGTTGTCCCCGCTCCTATTTCATGTGCATTGTGTTGCTTGATAAAACTCACTTCTCTACTTTACTAAATGTCTTTCCATTGATTAGTATATTCTATTATCAAAATCTTGAAAAATATTTGGACAGATTTCATTAAATTGAGAAGCAGAGAAGTTAAACAATTTCCTAATATTCCCCAGATACTTAGGGACACTTTGATTCTCAGTATAGTGTGAGTCTGCTAATGCCTGGCCCAGGCCCCTGTCTATAATACTACAATGATCTGTTGACAATACTGTACATTCTAATGACTTGCAGTATGATGCTTTATGTTATTCAGATTGTTTCTATTTGAAATCTTTTAAGTCTTACTCACTAAACCCTGCTAAGGTAGCCTGGGCAAGAAGTGCTTATGTAATTAGATAGCTAAAGAAACAGAGAAGCCCAGGGTAGGTATGTAACATTCCCCATTCAACAAGTAGTATCAGATTCACTACTAGGTCTTCTTTCTTGGCCTAAGAAGCCAACATGACATTCCTGCCCCAGTCCCAGAGTCTGCTTTTCTCCCCAGTCCTCTTCTCTGTCCTTCTGTATTCATGTGAGAACTGAGGCCCAGCTATGCAACCTCAAGTCAGACAAATAGAAATTTAGTCAAAAGACTAGTAAAGCTAAGGAACACTTTATGAAAATGGTGCTTTAATTGTTGGTCTCACCATCTATCCCTTCCTACCCCATCTCCTAACCCTTTCCCCATAATTTTTTTACTTTAAGCTGAACATAACAATCACTGGATATCTTAGCTTCTACTTTAACAAACCAGGCTGAACATGTGTGGCTAATTGCTATCCTAAATACTTTGATGAGTGGTGTAAATGGTTAATGCACTCAACTGCTAGCCAAGAGGTTGGAGATTCAAGGCCACCCAAAGGTGCCTCAGAAGAAAGACCTGATAGTTTACTTCTGAAAAATCAGCCATTGAAAACCCTATGAGGGAGGTTCCGGCAAGATGGCGGACTAGGCAGAAGGATTGCACAGACCCTCTTCAACAAAGAAAAGGGAAACCAATTAACACAGACACAGAAGATAATCTT
>NW_006921983.1:835124-843446 GCF_000298275.1 Orycteropus afer afer | reverse complement strand
TTAAAAGAGTTGAAAAGCCAAATAGATGACTCCACAGTCGTAGTGGGAGACTTTAATGCACCACTTTCTTTGAAAGATAGAACTGGAAAGAAACTCAACAAAGATGTAGAAGAGCTAAAGAATACAATCCACCAACTTGGCCTTATAGACATTGCGGTGTAGTAAATTACTTAGTGTGGCTTTTCTACCCAATAAGTCTTTGTTAACTCCAAGGTGGAATTTTCCATGAGCAACTGAGGAGCTCCTGATTGCTAAAGTTTTATACCTGGGGTATTTCTGTTAGGAGTGGCACTAAACAATGTTCTGAGAGGTTCCCACTCTCTCTCAGGTGTTTAGTTAGAATTCTGATGTTATGATTGGTTGATTTGGTCACTCTGTCAAGCTCAAAAGGTGCCTCCTAGAGGCAGAACTCTCTCTGGCTGCTGGCTGAGGAAGATGTGCCGCTGAAAGAGACATGTGCTCCTGAGACACACATTGCTGGGAAAGAGATGCAAGAGACATGCGTTGCTGAGTGAGACACTGGGGGACCAGCATTGCTGGGAAAGAGACTGTGAGAGACTGTTGGCTGAGGGACAGTGGGCTGGCAGAGAGACTGAGCATTTTTCCTGAACTTGAATTGTAGCCTGTGATTCTTCCCTAATAAACCCCATAATGTGTGAAAAAAAAGAAAACCCTATGAAGCCCAGTTCTACTCTAACCCATAGGGGCTGCCATAAGTCGGAATCAACCACAAGGACACCAGTTTTTCAAAGGTCTTTGATGGAAAGAAATAAAAACAGAATCCGAGATTCTGTGAATATGTAAGGGAGAAAAGAAGAAAGGGAGTTAGAGAAAAGAGGGAAGGAAAAACAAGAGGAAGAATAAATTCAAGAAAGAGAAAGGCATATCACAAGAATGCATGGTCAGAAAGAAAACTAAGCATTTGTAATTCACTACTAAAGTGAACCACTTCAGTAAGGGGGGCAGTGCAGACGAGATATGTAAATCTGAGCTAAAAGAAGAGTTTTCACTAATTAAGGCAAAGTCAACTAAGCAGAGATTAATTGCTGTGCCATGGATGGCCGTCTGCAAGCTTTTAAGACCCCAGGCACTACATAATGAATTAGGAGGTAGAAAGAAACAGTAAACCAAGACACTAGGCCAGTTAACTTGTATGTCCCTTGAAACCATGACCCTAAGCCTCCAAACCAAGAAACCGAATCCCATGAGGTGTTTGGTTATACATAAATAGCCTCTGTAGCTGCTTTGTTTTTTATGGTTGTAAATATATCCATCACACAACATTTGTCAATTCTACTTTTTACTAATCGGTTGTGCAATCATTACCATTAATCAATGCTAAGTTTGCATCATGATAAACAGAAACGCATTGCTCCATAAGCAAAACTCTTTTTCCTCTTTCCCCCTCCCTCCCACCCTTAGTAACCACTAATAAACATTGTTGTTTATACATTTTCCTTTTCTTATCTTTTTATATAAGTGAAGTCATATAATATTTATCTTTTCATGATTGACCCATTTCACTCAACATAATATCTTCAAACTTCAACCATGTTGTCCCAAGATACAACAATAGGTCTCTATTTACCTGGAGCAGTAGCAGAAGAGGGATAGTCAAGAACTGGAAGAGGAAATAGAATGTGTGGCTAATTACTGCCATGAACTAATGCCTCCTTTGCCCTGAGACCAGAAGAACTGGATGGTGCCCAGCTAACATTATTGAACATTTTGATCAAAGATTCCTTAAAAGATTCCTGATCAAAAGTGGGGGAAATGTGGAACAGAGTTTCAAATTCTCACAAAATCTAGACATTCTGGAGCCATTGAAGCTAAATGAACCCCTGAAGCTATTGCCCTAAGATAATCTTTAAACCTTACACCAAAATTATCCCCTGAAGTCTTTAAATCAAACTATAAGTTAATTTATTTAGTAAAGAATGTTTTCCCTGAACATCATGCTCCTTTGAAGAGCTATCTATATGGGATCAAATTGACAACAGAACTTGACAAGTAAGATAGGAAGCTTAGGGAGCAATGAATTTGTGTTAATGGGAGAAAAACTCAGAAGCAGAGGGTGAAAATGGTTGCACAACTTGAAGAATGTAATCAATGTCACTGAATTATTCATGTAGAAATTGTTGAATTTGTGTATGCTTTGTTATGTATATTTCAACAATTAAAAATAAATAAAATCCATCGCATATTCAGAATTTAAAAAAGTAATCAACAAAATATTTGAAAATAATACAGAGAAGCTGAATGAAAAGTGTTAGTCTCTCCTCCTCTCCTCTTTTTTCTGTCCTTCTCCTAAAATCACTGTAGTTCAAGATTAAAACAAGTAACACACCTTCGAGGAACTATGTGCTGAGAATAAGGAGTTAATTTTTCAAAATTCAGGAGGAGCAAAGCAGTTTGGGGAAAAAAATGTGCTTTCAGAATACATCATATGCTTCAAGGTCAAAGCCTGAATTGGTCATTAAAGAAAGTATTAATCTTGCTGTTGCTACTTGACATCTTGTGGCGCATTAGGAAACTTCTAAAGAGCTATAATTACACAATCCAATACTGCAAGTAAAGGAGAAGAAGAATTTTCTGCTCCTGAATCTGCCCTATGCCAATTCCGGATATTTTTATAACTAACCAAATCCTGGGGCTGGGTAGGGCCTGTAATTCATTTCTCTGTTTCTAGATATGACTGCACTGAACTTCATCCCCAGGACAAATCTCTCCAGAAATGAAAGTGTTTGCTGTTAAGGCATAAGTATCTGCCTATCTGATGATGCATAGAATGAGTCCAGCCAAGGCACAAACAATAATGAATAGGGTAACAGACAGAGTCTGAGATGTTAGCACTCCTTAAGGACAGCTACATTTGACACAGCTCCTAAAGACCTTGATCCAAAACATGACTAACGTGACATGCAGTAGGTGCCTAAGAAGCTGGGTTTTACTAACAGAAGAACCAGGTTCTAATCCCAGCTTTGCCATTTAATGGCATTGTGATACGGAGCCTCAGTTTTTCCATCTCTAAGTCAGAGATAAACACATCTACTTCCCAGTGTTCTGAGGAAGAAATGGCCTCTAGGTAAAGTGCTTAGCATGCTTCCCTGCCCAGTAAATCATAGGTCTTCTTTCTGAAAAAGTTACATTGGTGGTTCAGTAGCAGAATCCTCACCTTTCATGCAAGAAGACCTGGGTTCAATTTCTAGCCAATGCACCTCCTGTGCATCTAACATCCATTTGTCGGTGGAAGTATGCATGTTGCTATGATGCTGAACAAGTTTCTGTGGAGCTTCCAGATTAACACAGACTAGGAAGAAAGGCCTGGCAATCTACTTCCAAAATCAGCCCATGAAAACTGTGAGTCATCACAATGGTCTGACCTGCAAACAATCATGGGGATGGCATAACAACAACCTTTCTGATATCATCATCATTATTGCCCTCAAGTCTCAGCACACCAGCGGCCCCTCACTCCATTTATCAAGAAAGCTAAGGCTCAAAGAAATCAGACAACTCATCCCTGAAATTATGGCAGAGCTGGAATTTAAGTCCAAGTGTCTTTGTGCTTTGTTGTCCCAGAACCCCTGAAATTACACTTTCCAGACAATAGCAGTTACCTAGTTTACTTGCAAATGAAGGTTGTGTGATCAAATCCATTGTCTGCTGGTGGTTACTGAGGAAACAGTTGAGAAATGTTCTATGAGACAGCATAGAAGTTCAGACACTTTTTAGAAGGAAGGCGCTCTCATCACTCTGCCAGTCCTGTTCTTCCCTCTCCTGAAGTCCACAATGCTTACAGTCTGTATGTGCAGAAAATCTGCCACATTCCTCTCTACCTCAGGACATTCCTGTAGCCCCACAACTTTACAATGTTGCCCCAGGGTGAGGTTTTACTCACTCTCCTGCCATTTTCTCCAGGACTCCCACAAACAGCAGCTAGAGCAGCCACAGCCACACAGGGGCAAGACAGATCTGCGATGTGGGACATCCAGAAACACTGCAGCTCCCAGCTGCCAGCGAGAGGGAAGGAGGCCAGACTGGACCCACTGCCATTACTCCCCAAATCCCAGCAAGTCCACTGTGTCCCCACACCCCCCTTACCCCTCTTGACACATGAGAGTGAGAAATCTGGATCATGACCTTGGAGGGTCAGGGATCCCGGAGTTTGGCCAGCAAACACGAGCCTTTGCAATTAGCCCATGGACTGGTGCCATTCACTGTTTTATGTGCTATCTCATCACAACATATGCATTTTCAATAGCCAGTTTAAAGGCCCACTTGTTACGATACATTATATCTCAGACTCCTACAGGTTTGGAACTGGACTGATAGAAAAGCTGGGCATTGAGAAAATCTGGCACTTAGGATTCATATTGTCCTGGATGAACGTAGGCTTCCGTGCCCGGATCTTCCAAGCAGTCCATGGCCTGAAGGTCACTCAGCAATGTGATCAAGCCAAGGATAAGCATGGGGTGACCAGCAAGTCTCCGGGAAATGAAAATCCTTTTGTTGTTCAGCCTGGAAGGTCAAAAACTGCCATTTGAGATTGCCTAGACAAGCAGAGAGCCCACCCCCATAAAGGTGACAGCATCTGGGACACGAGTCAACATCGCTGTCATTGACAAATAATGCCACCCTGAAGGACACCATTGAAGCAAAGGCCTCAATTATCCAATCACAAACAAATGCTATTGTGATCGAGGAATGGTCGGCAATAAAGAAGACGTTTGTTTCAAAGGCCATCCAACTCAGCGGGGCCTGGGAGGAGAGGTCTTCCTGCAGCATGGCACCGGAGCTCAGACTTCCTGAGATGGTGGTAACCCTACTCTGCATTTCGGTGGCAGTTAACATACAAAGGACTAGGCTTGGTTTCTCAACATGAAGCCCTGTTTCTTCTCACAGATTATCTTAAACTCACTACTGCTCAACAATGATTAAGAACTTAAAAACAGTCTTTACTTTCTAAGCTGCATGTCTGTATGGGAGCCACTAGTCACGTGTAGCTGTAGAACATTTGAAGTGTGTCTAGTCCAAACTGAGATGTGCTGTGTTAAATACACACCAGTTTTTGAAGACTTAACATTAAAAATAAGAAGAAGAATATAAAATTTCTCACTAATAAGTTTTAAATTGTTGATTAATGCTGAACAATATTATTTTAGATATACTAGGGTTAAATAGGAGCTCTGGTAGCTTAGTGTCTAAGACACTTGACTGCTAACCAGAAGGCTGGCAGTTCGAACCCACCAGCCACTCCTCGGAAGGAAGATGGGGCAATCTACTTCTGTAGTCATACTGCCTCGGAAACCCAAGGAGGGGTCGCTGTGTGTCGGGTCCTACTCCACGGCACATAACAACAACAATAACAACAGGTTAAATAAGATATATTATTACAGTTTTAAAAATTCTCTCTCATTCTAGAGCTACCTCCATATGGCTTAGTCTCTCAGAGAGCCACACACCAAGAACATTCTGCTTGCTCTCCTGCACCTGAACCATCCTCAACACACAGGGCTGGAATAACAGTCTTGACATCCCTGAAGCCGTGATCCCTGAAGGAGGAATAGGATGATCAGCTGAAGACAATGCCCTTGTGCCTCAGAAATAGTTAGGTCTTTCTTGAAAAACTATTGGTTTGTTTAGGTTGTTTTTTCCTTATAAACATCTCAGGTTGCATACTTGATAGTGTTTGCCTCACTAACGAACTACTAAAACCTCAGTGAAACATATCATCCACTGCTAGCAAACTGACAGGACTAGAATGTAGATTTTGTGAGAAAATTTCAAATCTGGCTTCATCCCCTTTACTCTATTTTTGTTTTTCTTTTATCTCTGGTTCACTTGATTATTAATTTTATTCTATTAATTTTATTCTCTCTCCTTGGAAGGAGGGTTGGGCAATCTACTTCCGTAGTGACACTGCCTTGGAAACCCAAGGAGGGGTCACTGTGAGTCAGGTCCTACCCGATGGCACATAACAACAACAACAAATATCATTTTTGGAACAAAGTAGGAGAGAAAAAGAGCCTGTAAATTATTGCAGCATGAGGATCTTTCCATACACCAGGTTTTCCTTCCTTTTCACTCTGAGGGCGGAGGGTGTGGTGATGTTCTCAAAACTGTGAGGAGGGAGTGATCTTCCAGAGGCTGTACAGAAACAGCAAAGCACAGGCAAGAAAATGCTTTTTCTGCTTAGTTACCTTCATCATCCATCAGCACCTTCACAGATAGTAACAGAAATGAGATAAAGGTATGATATAGAGTTGAGGGCAGAGGGTCGGGAACAGGGTTGGGTGCCAGGAGGGAGAAGTGGGCATAACTAGGGAAGGTGGAATAGGCCAAGGGCAAGTTTTCAATCTTTCTCTTTGTCCCTAAGATACTTTAGTGTCTCAACACGGTCACTCAAAATTATCCAACATGACCACTTAAAAAGGCACCAGGAGTTACATAACCCTGGGGTTTGTCACCATTGGGCAGTATCTATGCTAACGTTTGCCAAGAAACATGTGAGATGGATTACCTCTGCCAACCCCAATTATGATCACAGTTCTTTCCTTTCTGGAGGAATATGTGGTGGTCATCACAACAACAAATTCAAGTCAATAAACATATGGAGAGCAACTACTACGTATCTGGAATGAGACTAGTCACTGGAGTTCAAGTGCTAAACAAAGAACAGCTCCCACTTTCAAGTCTTGGAGAAGGAAAAACCCCACTAATCATTTTAAGAAGAAAGGTAAAAAAGTAACAATTGCAATTACACTGAGAGTTTTCGAGAATTTCAAAGAAATGTAGGTTTCAAAGCTGCAAATCTCTTAAGAGCCAAGATTCTGAAATATCCCTCAGCATGAAGCAGTCAAGGGTTGATAGGTGAGGTGAGGGCACAATGACACATGCAAAAAGTCATCTGAATCCCAAATTTGCATCTGCCAGATTACTATTTGAAGGTGACAAGAGCAGAATTCTCAAGACCTGCTCTTATCTCTGCCCCCTCTTCTTCCCACTCCAAGCAGGTTAACTTACTAATATTCTACTTAAAATGGTTTACCTGTTCCACCTGGAGGCTCTGGGTTGATCTTTCTATGATTGGCTCCAACTGTAACAGGAAGTACATAGACTCTGGCTGAGGGGAGAGAGACTCCTGAGAATCTCACTGCTGTTGTGCCATCTTTGCCTACTGCTCTGACTAACAACCAGCTTTCTGACTCTGATATAGCTGGTGCTGACTCTGTTACCCACCTCCCAGGCATTGAGCTTCTCAAGACCTCCGGCAGTCCGTCAATCCTTAGTTCTCCCTTGCCCCACTCTACCATATCATGTGGTAGACATCTATATTTTGTCTGCCCCACAGCTCTGCTTTCAGGAACTGCCTCTCCCCTACTTCATGCAACTCTAAAGAGGCCATCACTCAAGGGTCTTGGCTTCCGTAGCTCAGGGATGAGCATATTATCCAATGTGGGGCATTTGGAGTCCTTCTGTACAGACTATTACAGACATGGAGGAAAGAATCTTTCTGATCCTTCTGGAATCATGAGTTAAGCATCAGGTAAGTCTGAAGCTGCTGAAGGCCACCTTTGTCACTGTGTGGTAAAGGCCTAGCTTGGAATGAAAGCCAGTGTTTCTGAGAGATTAGGAGAGAGATGGAGCTCTGGTGTTTGATCAGTGAGCCCAGCAATACCTAAAAACAACACTGTCCCCCTGGACTTCTTAGTTACCTACACCAATAAGCTTTCTTTTTTTGTTTAAACTAATTTGA
Source organism: Orycteropus afer afer (assembly GCF_000298275.1). Taxonomy (NCBI): domain Eukaryota; kingdom Metazoa; phylum Chordata; class Mammalia; order Tubulidentata; family Orycteropodidae; genus Orycteropus; species Orycteropus afer. The sequence goes on along the minus strand of NW_006921983.1, from coordinate 835,687 downwards.
ATTGGGCTTTGTACCAGTTAGAATCAAGACTTCCACTAATCTTCATGGCCTTGACATCACAAAGACCAGTCTCTTCCACAGATAAATATTTATTAATTTACTGAGATTAAAGGGAACTTTAATAAAATGTCTACATGTACAGGATAGATGTTCAAGAAGTATTAACTAAATTAATAAACCTCTGTCTTGGAAATATATGTACTTGGAGTCCCTAGATGGTGCAAACAGCTAATGCACTCAGCTGCTAACATAAAGTTGGAGGTTCAACTCTATTCAGAGGCACCTTGGAAGAAAGCCTAGTGATTTACTTCTGAAAAATGAGCCATTGAAATCCCAATGAAGCACAGTTCCACATATACAGGTACCATAATTTGGAGTTGACTCATAGCAACTGCTACTAGTACTGTTAACAAAGCTGTGGTTGAAATCTTTCTTGTTACCTACAGCAGCAAGGTATAAATAGTTAGTATTTTAGCTTTTTTTTTTTTAGGATTTGGGTGAAGATTTACAGAGTAAATTCACTTTTCATACAGCAGTTCACATATACTTTGTCTCATGTCATT
>NW_006921983.1:818195-831669 GCF_000298275.1 Orycteropus afer afer | reverse complement strand
CCACTTCAGTCTGTGTTAGTTTAGGTAAGTGGTGTGTTTCTAGAAAACTGTCCATTTCCTCCAGATTTTCAAATTTGTTGGAATACAGTTCTTCAGTATTTTAGCTTTGAGGGTAAAATGTTTCCATATGACACACACAAGGAGAATTCCTATGAATCTCCAATGACAAATGCCCAGACTGGGACCAAATGCAAATTTTTCTCTCAGTGACAATAGCTAAGGTTTGCCACCCATTCCTTAGTGAAAAGAATTCGGATTATAAATGTACTCTATATCTTTTACAATCATATATATTCACATCCATATTAAGATGTGGAAAACCATATTTGGTTCTAAAAAAGTTTCTCAATTGACCTCAAATGTTAGATCCCCTATAAAGTTTCATTTCCACAAAGCGTTAAATACTTAGTTTCCTCATCAACAGGTAGTGCCTATGTCTTTTAGCATTGGTAACTATATTGTGGGAATCCATGGTGATGCAAATGGTTAATGTGCTCAGCTACTACTGAAAGATTCCTGATTCAAATCCACCCAAAGTTGTCTCAGAAGAAAGGGCTGGTGATCTGCTTCTGAAAGGCCATGACCATGCAATGCTACAGAGCACAGTTCTACTCTGATACACATGGAGTAGCGATGAATCAGAGTAAACTAATATTTGGGTTAACAGCCTTCTAAGTGTATTGTGATGCCAATCACCAGTAATCATCAACATGTCTTGATTGTGTGTTTGGTCAATTTCAGGCTTCAGAAGTTGGTAAAAATCTTCAATTTCCTTGTCTTTGGCTTTAGTGGTTGGTGTGTAAATTTCAGTAATAGTAGTATTAACTGGTCTTCCTTGTGAGTATATGGATATTATTCTATCACTGACAGCATTGTCCTTCAGGATAGATCTTGAAATGTTCCTTTTGATGATGAATGTGATATCATTCCCCTTCAGTTTGTCATTCCCAGCATAGCAGATCATATGATTGTCAGATTCAAAATGGCCAATACTAGACCATTTCAGCTCACTAATGCCTAGGATATCAATTTTATGCTTTTGATTTCATTTTTGACAACTTCCAATTTTCCTAGATCCATACTTCGTACATTCCACATACTTCATACACACTAATTATTCATGGGTGTTTGCAGCTGTTTCATCTCATTTTGAGTTGTGCCACATCAGCAAATGGAAGTCCAGAAAGCTTTATTTCATCCACATCATTAAGGTCAACTCTACTTTCAGGATACAGCTCTTCCTCAGCAGTACTTTGAATGTCTTTTAACCTGAAGATTCATCTTCCAGCACTATATCAGATAATGTTTCACTGCTATTCGTCAAGTTTTCCAGTAATATATCAGACAAGGTTTCACTGGTTTTAATAAGGTTTACAGTCATGTGAAGGCTGGACAATGAATAAGAAAGACAGGAGAAGAATGGATGTTTTTGAATTGTGGTGTTGGTGAAGAATACTGAAAATACCATGGACTGCCAGAAGAGTGAACAAATCTGTTTTGGAAGAAGTACAGCCAGAATGCTCCTTAGAAGTGAGAATGGCCAGACTTCATTTCATGGACTTTAGTCATCTTGTTAGAAGGGACAGGTTTCTGGAGAAAGAGATCATGCTTGGTAAAGTAGAGTATCAGCCAAAAATGGGAAGACCCTCAACAAGATGGGCACAGTGGCTGTGATGATGGGCTCAAGCTTAGCAAAGATTATGAGGATGGCACAGGATGGGGCAGTATTTCATTCTGCTGCACACAGAATTGCTATGGGTTGGAGCTGACTCAGTGGCAGCAAACAACAACAACAAATACATTGTCATCTTGGTACCAAATGAGTAAAGTCCTGACACATAATAATAATGGGAGGAATGGTAATTAGTAATGCTCCTGCTATAATACAGCCACAGAGAGAAGCACTCTGTACCCATCATCCACATGGAAGGTGTTGAGTAAGCAGTAGTTCCATTTCCTTAGAAAACAAGGCAAGCAAAATTGCAAGTGGGCAGTATTTAAAGGCATGGCACATATTACAGGTGGGGTCCTCTCTGGTCCTGGAAGGCCAGCATGGCCAGACACATGTAGTAAAGGAGGGGAGATGGCCTGGGCATGGCCTGGGCATTAGGAGACAGCAAGCCCAGGAGTAAGGACACCTGACTGAAGGTCAGGACACCTTTTAGACCTGGCCCTACCACAAGCAATTCGTGTGACTTTAAGCAAGTCCCATAGCCTCAAAGTGTTTAGATTATTTCATCTCTAAATTGGAGAGGATCAAGTGAGGTTGGACTAAATGATCTCTAAAGCCTAGTTCCAATTCTGTGGATAAACTATGACAAATTGAAAAATACCTCTCAGTGGCAATAGTCTTGACCCTAAAACAGGCATTCTTCTGCAGAAAAAGATAAAGCTAACAGAGATACATGTATACACAGCACAGTAAGCACTCATGGATTATTACCCACACACAGCCCACCCTCACTGGTACTGTGTCCACAGTCTTTCTAAGTGGCTGAGAGAGGAAACCTCATCCATCTCTCCATCACAATTGCCACTGCTGTATCCAAGAAGGGGAACCTTCACAGTGATGTTGAAGCACACTCACCTTCCAACCTCCTTCCTCTTCCATTTCTTCCTCTATCCCCAGCCTCTCTCTGACAAACCACCTGCCTCCGCTCCCCATGTCTGCACACTAAGTGGGAGATGAGGTGGGAAATTCTTGTGAAATTTGGGAGCACCAGTCCAGGAACTTAGTCATTTCTGTCTGGACTTCTGAACAGGACAAACTAGAGTTGGTTCATATCCAGGACTCCTCTAGTAGGAGTCAGAAACTCCAGAATCATGCATGACTTTATCCTTCATTAGCCACGTAGTTCTAGGCAGGTGACATAGTCTCACTGGTTGGAGTAGAAGTAGAAGACGTTTAGGATTCCTTCCAGCTCTCCCTGTCCTTGGCTCAGGGCAGGCTGTCCAGTGCACACAAAGATAGCCTTTTCCCTCACTTTCTTCAGCACTGCCCACCACCATTACCACCACCTTAACCATCTCCCTGCTTGTTAGACCTACTCAAGAGGGGAAGAGAAAGTGTACTGTTAAAGGTGTCTGCTTTCTGGACTCTCAGGAGAAAACTTTGGGGGTGGGAAAGTGTGTTGTTGTTGCTGTCAGTTGTCATTCAAGCTCCAGCTCTTCCATTTGCCAACATTATGTACAACAGAATGAAAACTTGCTAGGTCCTTTGTCATCCTCACAATGGTATGTTTAAGCCCATGTTGCAGCCACCATGTCAGTCCATCTCAAGGTTTCTTGTCTTCACTGACCCTCTACTTGACCAAACAGAATGTCCTTTTCTAGCAATTGTTCTTTCCTGATGATGTGTTCAATGTAAGAAAGCAGAAGCCTTGCCATCCTCATGTCTAAGGAACTTTCTAACTGTAATTCCACCTATACTTATTTGTTCATTTTTCTGGCAGTCCATGGTATGTTCAATATTCTTCACCAATTCCTCAGTTCAAATGTGCTAATTCTAAATTCATAAAGTGCTATTTGAAGGCCACAGATGGATAAGATCTCTTTGCTGTTTGATCCTATCCCTCTAGGTCCCTGACAAAGCCAGTTGGGAAACTAAAAGCATGGGCACCCATTTTTTGGAGTAAGCATCATAAAGAACCCAAAAATACACCTGTTCCACAGGAAGCCAGACTGGCTCTTGGTTAGGAGAAGTGGACTATGAATGTGTCCAGCACCTTGACATTGAGGCCCACCCATTTCTTGGGGTCCAACTTCTCCCACCTCATGCTATCTGTGTGATTTCTCATATTTGTGCCTGTGTACTCTGAAGATAGCCATGGGCCTCTCATGTTTGCCTTGGCTGAAAGGCCTTTCTCCCTCCCTTTTGGCTTTGTCCAAGGGTCCATAGGGGGTCAATTTCCCACCATTCAACCCCTCTTCTCCACCTCTGTGGATGTGCCACAGAAAACTGGTGGAAGGCAGAAGGAGAATCTTCCATTTGCCAAGCAGCAAACATTGATAAAACAGTCCTTCTCTGTTAGAACAGCCCAAGGGCAAATACTGAGAAGCTTTAACCACTAAAACAAAGCTATAAGTAAGCAAATCCTCTCTTAAAGATGTTCTGAGGCTGGAGACCTTGGTTTGTCTTCCAATTACTTAATGGAGTTGAGATAAAAGTAAGTGAGGTCTGAACTGAGACTCCTGCACTCCTCCCCTTGCACAAAGTTCCCTTTGTATTGCATTGCAAGGCCCTGGTAGCTACACTTTATTGAGGGGAACAGCTGTATTAAAAACCTGGAAAAAAATATTTCCCAGCCCCAAAAATAAATGTCATGAATGCCTGTGCTTTGAACATTTTATAGGAAGTAGATTTAGTTCCTTCTTATCTCCAAACAGGGAAAGGAAAAGCACAGGTGTGTGCAGTGTTGGGCAGACAGGTTTTGTGCTACTCAAGCCATGAACAAAGCCCCAAGGAGGCCTGGGAGGAATCAGTGTTACTGATGGGAATTGAGAATAAAGAGGCTAGTCAAGTGAGGAGAAGGACAACTGTCCTAGAGCCTATTGAGTTTACTCTGCAGCATCCTGGGTAGTTTGTTTGGGATTTAGACAGGATTGCATGTTGCAGAAGATGAAATGCTGGGACCCTAGAAGGCCCCTGAGGTAGAGTCCAGCCCTGGACAGCCCCACTGAATGCCTCTCAGAAGGCAGATGAAAGCTGTTGGACTCACTGCTGGGAAAATGTGATGGAAAGAGAAAAAATGAGGTGAAGGTGGTATGCTTCTTTCCTTCCATTCTCTTCTGTGTGTCTCAGGATTGTCTCAGGACAAAAGGGAATCTTTACAAGCCATCATTCTGCCTCCTGTCTTCATTTGGGGCATAGAGAAGCAAGGATAGCTGAGTATTTAAAACAAAGACATTGAAGTCAGAGCTGGGTTCAAAACTTTGCTTCTACTGTTGTAAGAGTGAGTTACTCATCTACTCTGCCCTTCAGTTGCCTCTTCCTTTAACTGGAAATGGCAATACCAACATTTCAAAGGAGCATCATGAGGATTAAAAATGTGACCACTTATAAAGAATATTTAGCACAGAAACTGGCTCTTCATAAGCACACAGTGAACAGTGACAGGTACACAGGGAGAGATTCTGTAATGAAAGGACTCACATTAGACACTTTAAGTTCAAACCCTAAATGTCATTTAGTGGCCCAAAGGAGCTCTGATGATATAGTGCCTAAGGCATTTGACTGCTAACCTGAAGGTTGGCAGTTCAAATCCACAAGACACTCCACAGAAGGAAAACTGTGCAATCTACTGCCTTAAAGATTTACTGCCTTGGAAACCCAAAGGGGTTCACTATGAGTTGGGATTGACTTGATGGCAATGAGTTTGGTTTATTTGGTTTTGATGACCTTAGAAATAGGGTGATCAAGCTATCCCAATTAGCCCTAGATTGAGGGATTTCTCAGGATGTGGGACTTTTAGTGCTAAGACTGGTAAAGTCCTAGGAAAACTGGGATAAGTTGGTCATTCTACTTGGGAAAAGTATTCTAATTCTGGACTTTAGCTTCATCCTCTGAAAAATAAGGATCATGCCTTCCATTTAAGAGGATGAAAGGGGTCAATGACAAGACATTCGTGAAAGTTCATTGTTAGCCAAGTGCTGCACTAATTAAAAGACATGTTGTAATTCTTATCTTTGCTGTAACTGACACTCCCCCCACATCATCAAACCATCTTGGAGCCTACACAACCCCATAAGCTGCCAGGGCCCCCAGCTATGATATCCAATGGGGGCAAGCAACATCTATGATTAGGCTTTTTCCTCACCACCATTGATTTTACCTATACTCTATTTTAATCTCAAAGATCTGCTAGGGAAAATCACTCTAATTTTTATATTATGTGTAATTACTAGGTGATTACAAATAGGTAAAAATTACCAGTAATGTGGCATTGATTGCACCATGTGCATGGAGAAATCAGTTTCACCTAAATTTAAAAGGTATCCTCAAAAAAACAAAATAAGTGACTTTTTTAATGGTAATCTGGCAAAGGAATGCTCCTAACTACAGCCAACTTAATTAAGTTAACTGAATAGCAGAACTGATTTTTAAAAATTCGACATAATTCTAACCATTGGTGGTTAGGGTCAGTATACAAACCTAGATTTATAGATTGTTGTTGTTATCTCCTGCTGAGTTGGCTCCTGATTCATGGTGACCCCATCCACAATGGAGCAAAAAACCACCTGGTCCTGTGCCATCCCCATGACCAATTGTGGATCAGCCCATTGTGACTCACAGGGTTTTCACTGGCTGATTTTCAGGATTAGATTACTAGCCCTTTCTTCCTAACCCATCTTAGTCTGGAAGTTCTGCTGAAACCAGTTCAGCATCATAACAACACCACCTCCAGGAACAGGTGAGTAATAGCTAGCTGTACATGAGGTGCATTGGCTGAGACTCAAACCCATGGTCTCCTCCATGGAAGGTGAGAATTCTACTATTGAACCACCGCTGCCCCCAATAAATTTATAGAATAACTAGGTACTGATTGACTGATAGGGAACAACAGGAGATAGAGATGATTCTAAATTAAGTGGTACAAGTAAAATGAATGACAGGAAACACCAAGGTTTATATGGGACCTATCGATCTACCTTTTGAACACTGTAAGGCTGACATCATTTGAATCAGTGTCTAACTTTTGTCAAAGGGCTAACTAACCACTTTCCAAGCATTGTTGAAAACCTCAAGACCAGCCTGGTGAACTTATGGACAGAGCTCAAATAAATAGTCCCAGGCTAGCAAAAGGACATGGAGACATTTCTCCAGAGCACTTTGTCTTTGATAGGTGCCTAGTGTCTTAGGCATTTGACTGCTAACCAGAAGTCTGGCAGTTCAAACCCGCCAGACACTCCTCAGAAGGAAGATTGGGCAATCTACTTCTGTAGAGATACTAACTTGGAAACCCAAAGAGAGGTTGCTATGACTCAAAACCAACTCGACGGTAGTGATTTTTTTTTTTTTTTTTTTTTTTTTTTTTGGTTTCAACACAAGATGACACAAGTCTGTCTTGCAATGGCTTTCACAGCTGCCTCCTCCTCTCTGCATCCTAGGCCCCTTTCCTGACTTTGGCCATCAATAACTCTCCACTGCCAACAATAGTCACTTCAATGACCTCCTTGCTCTCAATATTCCCTCAAACTTTCTCCCTCTTCCTTCCCATTGCTTCCAGACCAGTCTTTGCAAAACTCTGCTCTCTCTTCCTGCTAAAAACCTTCAATAGTTCTCAACTGCTCATCAAATAGTGTCCAAAACATTAGCTTGGGGTCTGAGGTATCTCCAAACTGGCCCCAACTTAAATATAATGGTTAAGAGTTCAAATATAGTCATGAATTCCAGATGTGCCACTTGTTACCTATGAGATCTTACACAGATCACTTGGTCTCTCTAAGCATAGGTTTCCTCAACTACATGATGAGAATAATAACAATTCCTATATTGTAGGGTGTTTTGGTTACCTAGGTCCACTCTGACAGGAATATACCACAAACGGGATGGCTTTAACAAACAGAAGTTTATTCTTTTACAGTGTGTGAGGTTTTAAGTCCAAGTTCAAAGTGCCAGGCTCTAGGGGCTGAGTAAAAGCCTCTCGACCTTGGGCTTCACCTCTCCCTCTTGCTTCCAGCCCACTGAAGCTAGAGGTATCTCTTCATTCAGGCAGCTACTGGCTGCTGAGGTTAACAAGCCCAAGGTCAATAAATAGAATGCCACAGTCCCAATGTTACCAAACCACACGGCAGGCCATTAATTCAAGTCCATTGTAAGTCCCAGGGTCGGTAAAGCATGGCAGGCTGAACAACAACACAGCTACAAGCAGGGTCCAAGTGTGCCATAAGCTAGAGACCATTCCCAAAGCTGTTTCTTATATACAGGAAGCAAATCATATCCCTAAAACAGCTACTCAGCTGTTTGTGGTAGATCCCATCATGGATTGATTGCCAGCCTCATCATGGGGAATAACTATCACCAGCTGCCCAGCCACTCAACCAGGCCCAGCCAAGTTGACACACATACTTAACCACTACATAGGCCTATTGTGGATATTAAATGTAGTAATGGATGTAAATCACTTACATGATGCCTGGCACATGATAAGCCTTTAAAAAAAAACAACTCACTGCCATTGAGTTGGATCTGACTCATAGCAACCCATCCTTGGGTTTCTAAGGTGGTATTACTATGGAAGTATATTACCCAATCTTCCTTCCAAGGAGTAGCTGGTGAGTTTGAACCACCAGTCTTCTGGTTAGCAGTCAAATGCCTTAGGCACTACACCACCAGAGCTCCCTAATAAGCCTTTAAATAATATAAAATAATATTATTATTACTTTCTCAACACCCACCACTCTGCCTCCTTTTTCTACTGCACAGTTGTGGTGAAATATTCCTTTATGTGTCTTTTTGCCTTGGTCCTTTGGAAAAATGGCTGGAAAGATTTTTCCATAAGCCCTGAAGAGCTACCTTTGCTCTAATTTTCTACCCCAGAGGGTTTGTTACATTTCCTGTTAAGTGTAAACAATTTGGTTTGATATTTTTTGTCTGGTCCTGGGCTGCAACCTACCTTGTGATTGGTATACACCTTACAGGGATTTGTCAATATACTATGTAAATGAAGTAACTATGGACTGTGCAATTGAGGTGAATATAGCATACTATGCAAATGAAGGAAGATTGGGCAATCTACTTCCATAGAGATACTGCCTCAGAAATCCAAGGAGGGGTTGCTGTGAGTCAAATCGGCTCCACAGCAGTGAGTTTGGTTTGGTTTTTCATGCAAATGAATTATCTGTAGCTTACTGAGACGAATTGGTCAGTTTGTGCCCCCTCCTGATAGGGGATGTGCCTTGAAATTGACAAGGAGTTGTGTATCTATGCAGCCAACCCCACAGAAATGTTTTAGACAGAAAGCAGAAATGAGAAGAGAGAAGAAGCAGAGAGAGGAGGCAAGGAATTTCTTAAAAGAGCTGTAACATGGGTCAAGGGCTATAACACTGAAGACAGTGACATGTCTGGAAGGGACCTAGTGGCAGAGCTAAGGGCAAGGAGGCTGAGGGCAGAGAAGCCCACCTTCAGGGCCCCAAGAGAAACTTGTCATCAGGGGGCTGAAAGGAACTGAGAAAGCTGCCCCACGATGAAGGGAGGGATGTGCTCTGCTCTCTAGGAGAGACTTCCAGACTTTGCCTGCATAGATTCTGATCCCAAGTTGTAGCCTGTTACGTCCTTAATAAACCACTTAACTGTAAGTATGATCTGTGAGTTCTGTGTGACCATTGCAACAGATTATCGAACCCAGAACAGAAGTAGAGAGTGTTGTAGGAGGGACAGCTGGTATAAAAATTGATCAAAGGTTGGAGGGTAGAGGTATATCTGACCTCATAGAAATCAACTTTGGGTTGATCCTGGTCATTATCCCCTCTGGAGTTAGACACTTTCTGGCATTACTACTACTACTACTAATTTTACAGCAATCAAACCAAACCTCTCATAATTACTGGTATAAAGTATGCATACTGCTGCATCTATGCTTCTTTTCCTGCTTTCCTTCCACCGGGAAAAGCCACATCCTCAATTATCATCCAAGGTCAAGCTTAAATACCACTTTATCCTTGAAGTGCTATTCCCTGATTTTCAACACCTAGAAGTAATCATGCCTCTGATGTAGTCCCACCTCTGAACTTCCATCATATGATATTTATGTTGCTTTTTCTAAATACTAGGTATCTAACTAAACTAAATGTGCACATTTTATACATATCTCAGGCATTTATATGTACATGTATTATACGTATCTTGAGCTCAGAGACTCTGTCAGGTTGACTTTGCCTTGCTTGTATATGGGAGGTACTCAATAAAGCTTGTTAAATAAGTGCTAAAATTTAGGTCCCTGATATCTCTGACAATTGCTGAGGCTGATAATCTCTGAGAAAGAATTCTGAAAGAGTAGTGAATGAAGAAAAAGCTATAACTCTAAGATTTGTTGATATATATGGTAAAAAGACTACAGCCTTCAGTATGGATTACACTTCAATATAAAGAAAACTAAAATCTTCACAAATGGACAGTAAGCAACTTCATGATAAATGGAGAAAAGACTGAAGTTGTCAGGGATTTCATTTTACTTGGATCCACAGTCGAAACCCATGGAAGCAGCAGTCAAGAAATTGGATGATGTATTGCCCTGGGCTAATCTACAGCAAAAGACCTCTTTAAAGTGTTAACAAGCAAAGATGTCACTTTGAAGAGTAAGATGTGCCTCACCCAAGCCATGGTATTTTCAGTCACTTCATATGCATGTAAAATCTGGAAAATGAATAAGGAAGACCGAAGAATTGAAGCCTTTGAATTGGGATATTAGTGAAAAATACTGTAAATACCATATACTGCCAGAATGAACAAATCTGTCTTGGAAGAAGTACAGCCAAAATGCTTCTTAGAAGCAAGAATGGCCAGACCTCATCTCATTTACTTTGTTCATGTTGTCAGAAAGGACCAGTTCCTGGAAAAGGATATCATGCCTGGTAACAGCTCTGGTAGCATAGTGCCTAAAGCACTTGACCGCTAACCAGAAGGTTGGCGGTTCAAACCCCTAGCCACTCCTCGGAAGGAAGGTTGGGTTCCGTAGTGATACCACCTTGGCAACCCAAAGAGGGGTCACTATGAGTCAGGTCCAACTCGAAGGCATGTAACAACAACAACAACAACGTTGAGGGACAACAAAAAAAAGGACAACGTTGAGGGACAACAAGATGGATTGGCACAATGGCTGTGACAATGGGCTCAAGCATAACAAGGACTGTAAAGGTGGCACAGGACCAGGCAGTGTTTCATTTTGTTGTACATGGGGGCACTAGGAGTCAGAGCCGACCCAATGTCCCTAACAACAATACATGATTAAAAAAAAAAAAAAAAAGCTCACTGAGACCTTGAATAGATTTGGTTTTAAAAGCAAACGAATCGGAAGACAATAAAATAAGAAACATAACAAAATATTTCCCAGTATTTAAAAATCTAACACTTGCTAAGAAAAGAGACATTTCATCAAAACCCATGTCTAGTTTGCCAGAGTACTCAAAAAAGATACTTGTCATATATACCACAAAATGTTTTATTTTTTCTTAGAAATTTAGAAAATAATATGAACTCTGAGAACTGCCTCAGGGTCCTGAGTGCCTCAGCCCCACCTGTTATCCTATCTCCTTTCTCTTCCAGCTTCTTATCACAGCCCTGAAAAATAAGAACTGGTGTTCTGCTGCAAGAACATTTAACAAAGAATGATACTGCTGTTTTCTAGACCCTGTAGATCAAAAAGTAAGTGGGTATGTAATAGGTACAGTGAGTCATCGAAGACAATGTATATTAGCTTCCCAGGGCTGCCATAATAAAATACCACACACTGCATGCTTAGAAAAACAGAAATCTCTTATTTTACAATTCTGGAGACTAGAAATGTGAAATCAGATTGTCAGCAAGGACCTACTATCTCTGAAGTTTGTAGAAGATCTTTCCTCATCTCTTCCAGTTTCTGGTAGCTTTAGGTTTTCCCTGTTTTTTGGCAGTATAACTCCAATATCTGCCTCTGACTTCACATTGTTGTCTTCCTGTGTGTCTCTCTGTCTGTGTCTCTTCTCCTCTTTTCATAAGGACAACACTCATAATGTATTAAGGTCCTAATCCAACAGAACCTCCTATTAAGTAATTACATCTGCAAAAACCCTTCTAAATGTCACATTCACAGGTAGTAGGGATTAGAACTTCAGCAAATCTTTTGGGGAGACAATCAGCCCATAATACATGGTTTGTGCCCTCAGTGGGGTTATAGTTGGGATGGGAAAAGCAGACTCAGCACATCTAGAATGTCTGTGGAACACATCGTGATGGATGCTGATTTCAGAAGAAGGGAAGGAGGCAGGACAATGACATCTGTGGAGGGGCTACATGGGAGAGGGAGGACAGGAGAGCTGAAACTTAAATGAGCTGAATTTGGAGAAGCAGAGGAACAGAAGTGAGAATGAATAAACAATGCTGCAGGTTGTGGGCAAAGGAAAGTGACAAGAGTGCTGCCCTATTCATCTTACAACTCTCAACAGGTGCTGAAATCTCAAAAGAGTGTTACCTAAAATGTGTAATAACCAGACTGTACATTCTCTAAATATTCAGATTAATTTGGCATAGGGAGAGTAGAGTATAAAAAGCATGTTTTTGTCAGATACAGACTTTAGAGCAGCAATTTAAAAGTTAGTAATCCTTCCTTTATTCTAATAGAAGTGACTATGTAAATAAAAAAAAAAAAAAAAACCATTGAATCAATTCTGACTCATAGCAACCTTATAGGACAGAGTAGAACTTTTCCATAGAGTTTCCGAAACCGCTATCTTGGACTTCCAGTAAGATGGAGGAATAGGCAGACAAGCAACACAGACCCTCCTCAATAAAGAAAAGAGAAACCAATCAACAGAGATACAGAAGATAATCCTGGAGCCCTGAGCTTTGAAAGGAACTACACAGAAGTGGATTAGGCACCAACTGGTGGAAAACCTCAACAAAAACAGTGAGTATGGAGAGGGTTGGAGCTGCAGACTGTCAGCTACTCTGATGGGACCAATAGCCTGAATATATCCAAGTGTGTTGTGACCTGAGAATTGACCTAAAGATCAGCCCTGGTCACCAAGGTCTGCAGGGATGACTACGCCAGTGGCCTATGACTAGGAAAGGAAACAGCAAGGAGGGAGACAACCTGAGCTGTTGACTTTCCGCTGTCCAGAGGGTGCAGCCATTTTGATTGTTTACACACAGCAGCCATTTTGGATTTTTAAAGTGACCAAGAGCACAGCCATTCTGAATGTTTACAAGTGGTGGCTATTTTTGGTATTTAAAGTGACACCATTCTCATTCAGATTTCAGGGACCTAAGAATAAATTCTGTTTGCCAAGGATGCCAGGGACATACGGGAGGCTTACAACAGGAAAGGAGACAGGTGGTGAGTGTATAAGTGCTGCCAACTAGTGAACAGAGGAGCACAGCACAGTACCCTGCTTATATAGATAACATGCAAACAAAACAAAGAAAATGAAAATCTTGGGCAAGTCACTCCAACATAAAATCACCAATTAAATATAAACACAAAAACATCACAATGCCTCAGAGACAACAGAGCATCACAGTCCACAAAAAGAAGCAAGAGAAAGCAGGAGAAACAAGAGACCAGGATACAGACCCAAAACATCCCTGAGGAAGCTGCAGCATTAGAACTCCCGGATAAGGAATTCAAGATAATTATATTTAGGTATCTTCAACGGATTGAGAGGAAAGTCAAAGAAAACACTGACAAAATTGAGGAAAACACAGAGAAAACCCTAGAACAATTTTGAAAGACAATGCAAGAACAAAATGACAAAATAAATGAAAAATTAGAAATGATAC
>NW_006921983.1:814136-818056 GCF_000298275.1 Orycteropus afer afer | reverse complement strand
AAAAGGAATAACCTATGTGTAGTTGGAATTCCAGAACAAGAAGAGACAAATAAAACCACAGAGAAAATTGTTGAAGATTTGTTGGAAGAGAATTTTCCTGGTATGATGAAAGATGAGAATATATCCATTCAGGAAGTCAAATGAACCCCAAACAGGATAGATCCAAAAAAAAATCACCAAGACATATCATCATCACACTCACCAAAACCAAACACAAAGAAAGAATCCTGAAAGCAGCATGGGAAAAACAAAACGTTACCTACAAGGGGCAACCAATAAGACTAACCTCAGATTTCTCAGTAGAAACCATGCAGGCGAAAAGACACTGGGATGGTATATATAAAACCCTGAAAGAGAATAATTTCCAACCAAGAATAATATACCCACCAAAATTGTCCCTTGAGTATGAGGGTGAAAGTAGGACAGTTCTGGATAAGCAGAAATTAAGGGACTTTGTTAAAACCAGACCAACCTTACAAGAGATGCTAAAGGTAGCCCTTTGGACAGAGAAGCAACAACAGCAAACAAAAACTGACCATTAGCACACATGATGACATAACCCGGAAACCAACCCCACTATGGAAGTATCCAAAGTAAATAAGCCTACAAGATTGTAAACAGGGAACCAGAGATATCAACTGACAAATGAGGACAACTACAAACCAAAAAGAGGGAAAAAACTGTGTCATTACAGAACTTCTAGATGGTAGGGAAGTCAAGACAACTATAAGATAGAATAGACGGTTCTAAACTATAAATCATAGAGTAACCTCAAAGAAAAATGATAAGCCTTCACATCAAAATCAAAAAGAGGACCAGCACAAATATCTAGCAAGTACTAAAACAATAGCAACAAAGGAAGTGATAACACGATTCATAAACAAAATAATCTTAGCATAGAAAATTATATGGAACAAAGAAATCAACACCACAAAAAGCACATAACAAAAATGACAACAACAAATTCATATTTGCCCACAATTACATACCTGACAAGGGACTTATCTCTAAGAATTTTGGAAAACTCCAATGCCTCAACAGGAAAGGAATTAACAATCCAATTGAAAAATGGGCAGAAGATATGAATAGACACTTCACCAAGGAGGATATTCAGGTGGCAAGCTAATACATGAAGAGATGCTCATGATCATTGGCCATCAGAGAGATGCAAATCAAAACAACAATGAGATATCATCTCTCCCCAGCACTGATGGCAAGGTTCAACTAGACAGAAAACAAGAAATGCTGGGAGGGATGTGGAGAGATTGGGACTCTCATACACTGCTTGTGGGACTGTGAAGAGATACAACCACTGTGGAAAGCAGTATGGCAATTCCTTAGAAGGCTGGGATTGGAGATACCATTTGACCCAGCAATCCCATTATGAGGTACATATCCTTGAGAGGTGAGAGCCAGGACAGGAACAGATATATGCATACCCATGTTCATCACAGCACTATTTACAATAGCAGAAAGATGGAAACAACCTACATGTCTATCGGCGGAAGAGAGGATGACCAAACTCTGGTACATACACACAATGGAATGCTATGCAGCCTAAAGAATATTGTAGAGTCTGCAAAACACCACATAATATGGATGAACTGGGAGGACATTATGCTGAGTGAAATAAGTCAATCACAGAAAGGCAAATATAATATTAGTTTGTTGCTGTGGAGGGTCAAGGGAAGGTTTATATATGAGGGAAACTTTGTTGGTTACCAGGGGTGGGAGGGGAGGGGAGGGAACACTGGAAAAAAAAAAAAATGCATTGACCTGTGTCACTTTAGTTTCATGTATTTCACTGCATTAAAAAAAAAAAAAAAGAAGAAGAAGAAGAAGAAAGAAAACAATATAGCTTCCACTCATAGCAACTGTACATTCGTCACCTCCCACCAGGACAAAGCTTGCATAGCTTTCAACTTTTGCCTGCTGAATGGCAATGCAGTACCTAAAATTTAGTAATTAAATAAATGGGTGTTCAATAAATGCTAAGTTGCTAGGGGAAAAAAAATGCTGCTATCATTATGGGAGAAGACAGCCACATCATTCTCCTGCAGACCAGAGCTGGTGGGTTTGAAGTGCCAACATTTCAGTTTGCAGCCAATTGCTTAATCACTGTGCCACCAGGTAGTGTACAAATGATCCTAAAGAGTGAGGCACTGGATCGTGTTGTAAATGTCAACTATTTTCTCTCTGAGAAGAGTCTGCTGGAATGAAAGATTTCTGTACAATCTTCCATAGGAAGAAGCTGCCACTGGGCAGCTTTGAACTCCTAGGAAACTTAGCCAGTTATCATTAAGGACTACAGCCATTCTCCAGGAGTAAAGATGTCTGACAAACTTTCAGTCTAGTCATAAGAAAAGGGGAGCATCAAACATCAAGGACCACTGGTAGTGGTACAAGAATACTCATATAACACAATGGATTAGAATAAAGAACTCAGAAATAAACCCAAACAATGGTCAATTGATTTTCAATAAGGGTGCCAATACAATCCAATGGGGAACAAATACTCTCATCAACTAATGATGCTGGGATAACTGGATAGCCACATGCAAAAAAATAAGTTTGGATACATACCTCATATATATAGATATATAGATATATATAAAATATATAATATATATAAATTAAATCAAAATGTATCAAAGACCTAAATGAAAAAGTTAAATTTAAAACTCTTTGAAAACAGCAAAGATATAAATTTTTATGAACTTAGACTATGCAATGGTTTTTCAGGTATGACACCAAAAGCACAAGCAACAAAACAAAAAAAAGATAAATTGGACTTCAACAAAATTAAAAAAATTTGTGAATCAAAGAACACTATCAAGAACAAGGAAGATGGCGGACTAGGCAGAAAGACTGCACAGACCCTCTTCAACAAAGAAAAGAAAAACCAATCAACACAAACACAGAAGATAATCCTGGACCCCTGAGCCTTGAAGGGAAGGATATAGAAGTGGGCTAAACACCAACTAACTACCAGAAGAATCTGCGTGAAAATACCAAAAAAAGAGACATACGGAGCTGCAGTCTGGCAACGATCCTGAGCGACCCTGATGGCACAGACAGCTTGGAGATTCCTGAGTGGTGGTAGGACCTAAGAATTAACCAAAAAAATCACCCCTGCTAGCCAGGGACTGCACAGAGGACTGTGCACGGTGGCTGGGGAATAAATGGAGAAGGTGAAGAGAAAGGCAGGCTGAGCTGTGGACTTTTGCCAGTGCAGAAGGCTCCGTCATTTTAAAGGTTTAAAAGCAACTTGACTATTTTGGATATTTAAAGAGACAGTGCTCTCGCAGATTCCTGGGACTTAAGAACACGTTCTGCTTTCCAGCAACTACAAGGCCACTCCACATCCCACAAGACTGAAAGGTTTTTTCACAGTTATTCCATTCTAATTTGTGTCAAACTGAGTGGGAGACAACAACAGTCTCTATGAGACACAATTACACCCACACCTCCTGCAACTTCACTTACTGAGTGAGAGCCACTACCTCTTTCTACACCAATGGGCCAAAGATAAAAAACCACCAAGAAAAGCCTAAATCACCCTTGGCTGCTCTTCACAAACAGTTAACAAAGATCTAAATACAATAATACCATGATGCCTCGGAGACAACAGATCATCACAGTCCACACAAAGAAGCAACATAAAGTGGTAGAACCAATGGAGTAGGATATAGACTCAGAATATACTTCTGAGGAAGAAGCAGCATTGGAACTCTCTGATAAGGAATTCAAAAGAATTATATTTAGGTATCTTCAAAGAACTGAGAGACAGACCAAAGAAAACACAGAAAAAAAACCTAGAAGAATTTTGGAAGAAAATAAAAGAATAAAATGACAAAATAAATGAAACATTAAAAATGATTCTAAATCTACAGATAGAAATCCAGAAGATTAATACTAAA
>NW_006921983.1:789536-790643 GCF_000298275.1 Orycteropus afer afer | reverse complement strand
AACTTAAAAATGAGCAAAGTATTTAATAGTTCTCCAAGAAGGTATGTAAATGGCCAATAAGTATATGAAGAAATGTTCCACATCATTAGTCAATAGGGAAATGCAAACTAAACCACAATGAGATACTACTTCACACCTAATTGGATGGATATTATAAAAAAAAAAAAAAGTAAATAACAAGAGTTGGCAAGGATATAGAGAAATTGAAACCATCATACACTGCTAGTAGGAATGTAAAAGATTAAAGATCTATGGAAAACAGGTTGGCAGTTTCGATAAAAGTTAAATATAGAATTAACATATGGCCTAGCAATTCCACTCCTACATGTAGACCCAAGAGAATTGAAAATATATGTTCACACAAAATGTTGCACAAGAATGTTCATAGCAGTATTATCATAATAGCCAAAAGGTGGAAGCAAACCAAAAGTTCATCAGCTGATATATGTATGAACAAAATGCAGCATAGCCACACAATGGAATACTATTCAGCAATAGAAAGGGAAAAAGTCTGTCTTTATATATGCTACAATATGCATAAATCTTGAAAACATATTGTGTGAAAGAAGCCAGACATAAAAGACCACAAGTTATGTAAATCTACGTATCTAAAATCCAGAATAAGCAAATCCATAGAGATAGAAAGTAGATTAGGGTTAACAGGGGCTGTGGAGAGGGGACAATGGTGAATGACTGCTAATGGAAAGAAGGTTGCTTTTGGGTATAATGAAAATGTTCAGGAATTAGATAGTGATAATGGTTGCACAACTCTGTGAATATATTAAAAACCACCAAAGTGTACACTTTTAAATGAGGAATTTTATGGTATATGAAGTAGTGAAAAAATAAAATGTTAAAAAAAAAGAAAGAAACTTCCAGTAAGATGGAGAAATAGGCAGACAAGTGACACAGGCTCTCTTCAACAAAGAAAAGAAAAACCAATTGACAGAGATACAGAAGATAATCCTGGAACCCTGAGCTTTGAAAGGAACTACACAGAGTAGATTAGGCACCTACTATTATTATATTAGTGGAAAATTATTATATTATTATTATATTAGTGGAAAAACCTGAATGAAAACAGTGAGTACAGAGATGATCGGAGCT
>NW_006921983.1:784296-788725 GCF_000298275.1 Orycteropus afer afer | reverse complement strand
TGAAAAATTAGAAATCATTCTAAATCTACACATAGAAATCCAGAAGATTAATACTAAATTGTCAGAAATAGATAACACATTGAAAAGGCAAAGGAGTAGAATTGATGCAATGGAAGACAGAATTAATGAGATCAAAGACAAATACCTGAATACTTCTTTGGAAAGGGATGGATCAGAAAAAAGATCAAAACAAAATGAAGGAAGCCTAAGGTTCATGTGGGATACCATCAAAAGGAATAACCTATGTGTCACTGGAATTCCAGAACAGGAAGAGAAAAATGAAACCACTGAGAAAATTGTCCAAGATTTGTTGGAGGAGAACTTCTCTGATATGATGAAAGATGATAATATATCCATTCAGGAAGTCCAACGAACTTCAAACAGGATAGACCCCAAAAGAAAAACACCAAAACATATCATCATCAAACTCACCAAAACCAAAGACAAAGAAAGAATCATGAGAGCAGCATGGGAAAAACAAAAAGTTACCTACAAGGAGCAACCAATAAGACTAAGCTCAGATTACTTGACAGAAACCATGCAGGTGAGAAGACAGTGGGATGGTATATATAAAACACTGAAAGAGAAAAATTTCCAACCAAGAATTATGTACCCAGCGAAATTGTCCCTCAAATATGATGATGAAATTAGGACATTTCCAGATAAGCAGAAATTAAGGGAATTTGTTAAATCAGACCAACCTTACAAGAGATGCTAAAGGGAGTGCTTTGGACAGAGAAGCAACAATAGTCAACAACAGCTGACCATTAACACACATGATGATATAACCCAGAAACCAACCCAGCTATGGAAGTATCCAAAGTAAATAAGCCTACAAAATTGTAAACAGGGAACCAGAGACACCAACCAGCAAATGAGGACAACTACAAACCAAAAAGAGGGAAAAAAAAATCTGTGTCGTTACAGAACTTCTAGATGGTAGGGAAGTCAAGACAACTACAAGATAGAACGGACTGTTCTACACTTATAGAAAACTATAAATCACAGGGTAACCTCAAAGAAAAATGATAAATGTTTACATCAAAATAAAAAAAGAGGACCAGCATAAATATTCAGCAAATACTGAAATAGCAATGAAGGAAGTGATAACATGATTCATAAACAAAACGAGCTCAGTAAAGAAAATTATATGGAACAAAGAAATTGACACAATTAAAAAGCACATGACAAAAATAACAGCAACAAATTAATATTTGCTGATAATTACACATTTGGCAAGGGACTTATCTCTAAGATTGATGGAAAACTCCAACACCTCACCACCACAGGAATTAACAATCCAATTGAAAAATGGGCAGAAGACATGAATAGATACTTCACCAAGGAGGATGTTCAGGTGGTCACCTAACACATGAAAAAGAGTCACAATCACTGGCCATCAGAGAGATGTAAATCAAAACAACAGTGAGATATACCGTCTCACCACAGCACTGATGGTAAGGTTCGATGAGACAGAAAATAACAAATACTGGTGGGGATGTGGAGAGATTGGGACTCTCATACACTGCTTGTTCAACTGTGACACAACCACTGTGGAAGGCAATATGGTGATTCCTTAGAAAGTTGGAATTGGAGATACCATTTGACCCAGCAATCCCATTACTAGGTATATATCCTAGAGAGGTGGAAGCCAGGATAGGAACAGATACATGCACACCCATGTTCATCACAGCACTATTTACAATAGCAAAAAGAAGGAAACAACCTACATGCCCATCAGCAGAAGAGTGGATGACCAAACTATGGTACATAAACATACTGGAATGCTATACAGCACTAAAGAATAATGTAGAGTCTACAAAACACCACATAATATGGATGAACTTGGAGGACATTTTGCTGAGTGAAGTAAGTCAATCACAGAAGGACAAATACAGTATTAGTTCGTTGTTGTGGAGGGTCAAGGAAAGGTTTATATATGGAGGGAAACTTTCTTTGTTGGTTGCCAGGGGTGGGAGGGGAGGGGAAGGAACACTGCAAAAAAAAAAAAAAGCATTGACCCATGTCACTTTAGTTTTGTGTATTTCACTGTGCATAAATTATATTTCCATAAAATGCATTTAAAAAGAAAAAAACAGCAAGGACCAAAGTAAATGCAGCGCTAGAGAGCAGCCACAAGGCTGTGGCTCAGCCTTGCCACATTTTCCTCACTCATCTCCCCATCACCACCAATTCCAGTACACCCAAAACACAAAGCCGGCCCGTCAGCACAGCACTTGCACATGAGAGGGAAACTACAGCAAAATCCTATGGTTCCAACCCTGTCTCTGCACTGGCTTCCCATGTGATTTGGGCACCAGTCTCACTTTCTTCACTCAGTTCTGTAGATCCGTAGGTGTATGGTAATACAAACATAGATATGGATCTATGTACATATACAGATATATGTACATATATACCCTTAGCCCAAAGCATATATTATGGCTACTCAGGTAAGAATCTTAAAAAAAAAAGGAATAAAACCATTCTCCTAGAAAGCTGTTGAGGAAGAAGTCCTGGTGAGAAGTCACCAGAGTGGCTAAAAGGAGAGGTCAGAATAAGCTCTGGGCAAAAGCCAAATGGTTTCACATATCCCCGGGATTCTGGCCTCTGGGAAGAGCAGGACGGTGAGGGGTGAGGACAGCATTGTCAGTGTCTGCAAAACCCAGCCTGAGAGCTATTAAGTGGAGTCTTGAGAAGACTTGGAAGCACCACATCACTTCTCAGAAATCAGAAACTCCAGTTTACTGGAATAACACCCACATTCCCCCAGAGTCAAAGCAGCCCATTTGTTCTTTGGAAGCACCTTTTTCCCAATAAGCAGAAAGTTCTCTGCCAAACTTTGTTAACTCCTTTCAAATTCCTGAAACAAGCACAACAAATCTGCAGGTCTCTCCTCCCCATTCATCTAGAGAAGAAACTAATACAGAGAGGAATAAAGGAAGATCCCATTCAGCCCTAAACACCCTGGCTGGACCAAACTGAAAAGGGAGGCAACACAGGGCAGAACTTCATGGTAGTGTCTAAGTTTCTTAGGGTGCCATAACAGAGTACCACAAGGCGAGTGGCTTATTAAAACAGATTTATTGTCTCCCAAGTCTGGAGACTAGAAATTCAAATCTGGGTATTGACCATGTTGACTTCTAAGGGCTTAAGGGAGAATCTGTTCCATGCCTTTTTCCTTGCTTTTGATGGCTGCTGTCAATCATTGGTATTCCTTGACTTACAGATGCATTTTCTCTTGGCTGTCTTCCCCCTGTATCTTCCTGTGTCTGTTCTCTTCTTTCATATGACACCACTCAGAAGGGATTCTGTCCTTCCACACACTTATACAACCTCAAGTTAGCCTAGCTGATGACATCCTCAAAGAGAGACCCTACTTCCAAACAAAGTTACATTAACAAGTACAGGGTTAAGACTTCAACATATCTTTTTGGGGGATATAATGGGGAAGTAGACCTTCTTCTTCCAGTGACACTGAAGCCTGGGAAAAATCAGACTACTGAAAGAAATTCTGGTCATAAAAATTGAGAAGAAATCAGGTCTTTCTCAGGTCCCTCACTGTTTGATCTATCCTCTCTTTCCCCAACCACCCAACACTTATTCTAGATTTCCATGGCTAGAGAAATGAACAGGTAGACTCACTTTCACTTAGTGAATGGGTTTATCCTTGAGCTAAACTTTCCAACTGGGCATATCCTATGATTCTCATTCATAAAACCAGATGATGTTCCCCCAGAGACCTTCCCAGTCTCATGTTCATGTGTGTTTCTTTAATGTCATCTCCTCTCCCAGGCTGTAAGCTCCTTGACGGCAGAGTGTTTTTATTCACTGAATCCCTGTGCCTAGCACAGAAACTTAAATTAGGCTACTCTCTAAATAGCTTTTGATTGATAAAATGAATGAATGAATGAGGCATTCATGGTTTACTGTTACTCCTTTCCATAGATTATTCACCATGAGACAAGAACAAGTAACACATACTCTCAAGCATCTTTGGCATCTGAAGAAGGGAATGAAGCTCAGAGGCCACCCACTCTAATTTCCCACCCAGGAAAAAAAATAAATAAATAAAAATAAAGCTCCTTACCGGCCATTTATCTCCAACCCTACCCAACACAAATGCCCAGCCTGCCTCCACACAGGATCAGATCTCGCTGAGCCATTTAGGAGTCAGTAGGGCCGACTCGACGACATATAACAACAACAACAACAACAGAGCTCTGGAATAGCCTAGGTGCCTGTCTTCCTAAGACAGAATCTCGTTTGCCTAGCAGGCCATTTGCAGATCCCACTCTTTTCTTGAGTATCAAACAGGCTTTTTTTTTTTTTTCTTTTTTAGGAATGCTCATAAAACAAGCCTTATTCACTTCCCCAACACACACACACACACACACATTTAAAGAAAAAAAAAAAAAGAAGAAGAAAA
>NW_006921983.1:769680-784196 GCF_000298275.1 Orycteropus afer afer | reverse complement strand
AATCCTTGAAGACCAACACAGAGACTTCATGAACTCACAGCTCCTTATGGGAAAGGGGAAAGGCCAGCTCCACTCAAGTGTGACTCAGGCTGCTGTAGGTCATTATTACTTGTCTACACAGTGGGATAGTGAACTGGGCTCAGTGCAGAACAAAACAGTTCTGTGGAGCAGCAACCAGACAGAGGGCATAGTAGGGGAGTGGGCCTTCAGAGAAGAAAGACAAATCCTGAAGCGTGGGTTCTGTACTGGAATTCAGAGTCATTTATCGGTCTCCCAAAGGAAGAACATACTCACAATGTGCTGAATACAAAGGGGGAAGAAACAATGACTTATGCACGGAGAATGTGAGTCCACATGACCATCTCTTTGACTAGGTTAGAGGATATTGAAGCAAAGCACTAATGTCAGTCCTGCCATCTCGCAGAACCCCAGTCAAGATCTACTGGCTCCGCATCCAGCCCAGTGCCCGATAACCATGCTTGAGTCTTTGCATGAGCCACTGGGAGGTCTCTCTCCCTGTCTTTGTTTCCTAGGGCTGCCATATCAAAATAACACAAAGTAGGTGGTTTTAAAGAATAGAAATTTATTTTCACATAGTTTTAGAGGGTAAAAGTCTAAATCACAGTCTTGACCATGAACTTCCCTTCTAGTACTTGGCAGCAGTCCTTGGTGTTCCTTTGCTGCTTACAGACACATTTGCCTCTGCTGTCACATGGTGTCCCCACCCCATGTGTGTGTTTATGTCTCAGTGTCTGTTTTCCCCTTATAAGACACCACTCAGAAGTGATTGGTTTATGTTCTGGTTACCTACTGCTGTTCTGGCAAGAGTATACCACAAATGGGATGACCTTAAAAAATAGGAGTTTATTCTCTCACAGTTTGGAGGCTTTAAATCCAAGTTCAAAGTGCCAGGCTCTAGGGGCTGGGTGAAAGCCCCTCAACCTTGGCGTCCAGCTCTGCCTCCTGCTCCTGGCCCATTGGAGCTAGAGGCATTTCTTCACTCAGACAGCTGCTGGCTGCTGAAGCTGAGAAGCCCAAGGTTGGCAAGTAAAAAGGCACAGTCCTGATGTTACCAAACCATACAGCGGGCCATTTTTAAGTCCATTGTAAGTCCCAAGGACAGCAGAGCATGGCAGGCTGCTGAACAATGACACAGCTACATGCAGGATCCAAGCATGCCATAGGCTAGAGACCATTCCCCAAAGCTTCTGGTTATATACAGGAAGCAGACCACATTCCCTAAGGCAGCTACTCAGCTGCTCCCAGTAGATTCCACCATGGAATTGATTACCAGTCTCATCATGGGGAATACTACATCTAGCTGCCCAGCCACTCAACCAAGCCCAGCCAAGTTGACACACAAACTGAACTACCACAGCTTAGGATCCACCCCACTGTAGTATGACCTCATTACTTGTAACAAAAGAAAGCCTCTGTTTACAAACAGGTGACTGACATTCACAGGTACAAGGGTTAAGATTTTCTCATAACTTTTTGTGACACAATTCAATCCATAATACTACTGTGATAATATCAGAGCTTTGAGAATGGGAACAGCCTCCTGTTTCTCTTCTGTATCCATTCAAGCTCCTCACATGGGCTGTGGAGAGAGAAGGCGCTCAATCACATCTCTGGTTGACGGACAGCTGTACCATAGCATCCAGTGCCTCCACGTCTGCTTTCAGTTGCCCTATGTCTGTATTCTCCAGGGAGATGTCTGTCCCCACAGAGCCACACCCACAGGCACATTTACTTTCTTTAAGTCCCAAGTCTGACACAGGTGGAGTTAGTGCCCAAAAAGCTAGTGGGACTTCTTAATCTCTAAATAGTCCAGAATTGAACTGGACCCCAGGAAATTCCACTTACTTTCACAAACAGCTCTATGGGGCCAGACTGCATCCCCACCTAAGGTTCCACTCAGTGACTTAGCCCAACACTGGGCTCACTCTGGCTGTGTGAGCATGAGTTAAGATTTCACATGAACTATAAAATGTCCCTGAATCAGGAAATTCTCTGTGCCAGTAGAGAGTGTTTAAGTCAGGTAAGCCCCATAAAAACCTCCAAACCTGCTTGCTAGTGTGCTGTTCAACTCCTATCTCCCAAAGGCCTGAAAGTTGCTGAGGCCACTTGATAGAAAGTGTCAGTTTTGTTTGTACTTTGTCAAAAATGTCTCTTAGCACAATTTCATCCCCTAAGGTTGAGAAGGATGGTTTATGTAGAGCAGGAATAAGGAGACTGCCTTCAGTAATATCTCAGTGGTCCAGACCCACGGAATCATTGCCTGTAAGTGGCCAGGGTCTGTGACTGTGGTGGCTGGGGCTGATAGTGCTCCCTACTCATCCTGGCCACACAATGGCTCACTTCCACCTGCCTGAATGTTCTCTCTGACTCTAGAGAGAGTCATATAGGCAGGGAATCACAGAGTGCAGAAGACAGAGATGTGCTGACCAAAAACCAGTCTTCTATGGAAATAAGCCAAGTGTCCATCTACAAATGAATGCATAAGAAAAATGTGATATATCTATACTATGGAATATTATTCAGCCATAAAGAGGAATGAAGTTCTGATACATGCTACAACATGGATGAACCTTGAAAACATTATGCTAGTGACACAAGGGACATATATTGCATGATCCCACTTATATGAAATATTTAGAATAGGCAAATGTATATAGATCAAAGTTTATTAGTGGTTACCAGGTACTTGGTGGTGAGGAAGGAATGGGTAGTTATTGCTGAAGCAGTACAGATTTCTGCTTAGGGTGATGACCAGTAAAAGACCAGTGGTGATCATTACACAACACTGTGAATGTAATTAATATCACTGACTGTGCACAAAAAAAAAAAAAGAAAGAAAGAAAAACAGTCTTTCCTAAATCAGAGAAACAACAAATATGAAATCCCCTTAATGACCCCCCAGGACCTTCCAAACCAAACGTACCACTGTCAAGCCTCTTTACCTATTACATCTTCAGGAGTATCTGGCCTATAAGAACTTGCTTTATAAGTCCAATTCAGTAGACCACTTCCTACCCAGATAGGATTTTTAGCAAAAATAGAAAACAAAGAACATCTTTGAAGGAAGGTGTGCCTTGAGGTCTTCTGGTGATGGCTTGAGAGAGTCTGATATGCTGTTTCCTGCTCTGTCCCTAAAAGAAAGCTCTTTCAACTCTACTCTTTTCTTCTAGTACCTTCACTCCCTAGTACCTTCACTCCAGCTTTACCAGCTTTGTCTCTTTTCATGCAAAAGCATTATTTTAATAGATATTCCACACAAGGAACCATCTAGAATGGGCACTCCTTGTTGAAAATGGGCACCACCATTAGTAGTGGGAGGCCTAAAGCAAATGGAAGATAGGAGAATGAAAGACAACTAGGAAAGGAAGAGAGAAAGAAGGAAAGGGTGATATGTATCAGAGATGGCAAAAGGCTACTACAGCTAACTGTTATGGGGGCCACTCTACCAGTGACACAAATAGGAGTTGCAGAAGCCAAAAGGCAGACTGGAAATCATTAATAGAACAAAGCACTATTGGAACGTTCACACTCTACTGCTAGGATTGTACACCAGTCAGGATAGGCTTGTGGACTACAGTAATAACAACCACCCCCCCATCACAGTGTCTTAATACCACAAATTTTAATTCTTGCTCATAATGCATGCGTATCTTAGTTTCCTGGAGCTGCCATACAGAAATACCACAAGTAGATGTCTTCCAAAAACAGAAATTTATTTACTCACAGTTCTGGAGGCTAGAAGTCCAAATCAGGGTCTTGGTCAAGTTGACTCCTGTGAGCCTTTCTCCTAGTTTCTGGTGTCTACTCATGATCCTTGGCATTCTTTGGTGTTCCTTGCCATCTAACTTCCCCTTGTGTGTGTCTCTGTGTCTCCTCTGCTCTTTTTGTAGCTAAGAAGTGATTACGTTTAGGAAACATCCTATTCTGGTATAACCTCATTAACATAGCAAAGAAAACCCCTATTTCTGACCATGGTTGCAAGGGACATCAAGCTCAATTGGCATAACACACTACACAAAAGGGAGCTCTGGTGGCATAGTGCTGAAAGTATTTGACTGCTAACCAGAAGGCTGGCAGTTCAAACCCACCAGTCACTCCTCAGATAGAAGACTACACAATCTACTTCCATAGAGATACCACCTGAGAAAAACATTGCTCCACATCCTACTTTGCTAAGTAGTGACTGGGATCTTAAAAGCTTGCAAGTGGCTATCAAGATGCAACAATGGGTCTCTCCTCATCCAGAGCTGTGTTAGACTGGGTTCTCCAGAGAAACAAAAAACAGCAAAGCTTATATATATGTATATATAGAGAGAGAAATTTATCTTAGGAGAATGGCTCACACACTTATAGAAGCTGGCAAGTCCAAAGTTCCTGGATCAAATGTCAAGCTGGAGGCTTTTCCTGGCTCTTGCAACCACAGAGGCTGAGGAGCTCAAGGCTGGCAGGCAGCACACCCACCAGATGTTGACTCCAATGAATGACCAATCCAAGATCTCCAGGCTGAATGGTGGACTGTTCACTCACGGACAGTTGTAGGAAGCACAACAGAATCCTGATCCACAGAAGAATGTCTCTCTTCCCAGGATGTCCTTGGATATACTGGAAGCAGGCCACACCCCTGGAGAAACTTCCCTTCAACAGATTGGCCACTCAGAATATAGTCATCTTATCCCATCATGGGAACAACCACACTACAACAGCTCAAACCATACAGAATTGTGGTCCAGCCAAGTTGACACACAGCTCCAACTATCACAAGAGCAAAGAAGAATGAAGAAAACCAAAGACACATGGAAACAATTAGTCCAAGGGACTGGTACACTATGTGATCCTCAGCCTATACGACCATGAGACCATGAGATGGTGCCTGGCTACCACTGTCAACCACTCAGAGGGAGATCCATGTAGGATATCCTGGATAGTGGGAGAACAATGTGGAACAAAACTCAAATCATTAAAAAATAAATAAATAAAAGGGACCAGCTTTGCTGGTCTGATAGAGCCTGCTGAGATCCCTGAAACTAGGCCCCTAACTACCCTTCAGGTCTGGAATTGAACTCACTCCTGTGGCATCCAGTCAAATAATAGGCATATGGGGTGAATATTTCCATCAGGTAGACATACTCTTTGAAATGACCAAACATGGGACAACAGAAGGACAGTGTATACACAGGGAGATGGCTTGGAGGGCAGCAGTGCATGGGAGGGAAGGGCACAGGGAAGAGGTAACTATGGGGAAGAAGTGGGAAGAGAGCTGTTACATTGTAGGGAATTGCAGTCAATGTCATGAGACAAAATGTGTATGAACTGTTGTATGGAAAATGAATTTTCTCTGTAAACTTTCACCCAAATCACAAAAAAAAAAAAATTAAAAAGAAAGAAAACCTCTGTATTTCTAGATAAGGTCATATTTATTGGTGCATGACTTAGGATTTCCACATATTTTAGGGGCAGGGACACAATTCAATCCATAAAAATGCCCATCACAGTTTGGCTTTTAGGAAACCTCCCTGACAATGCGATACCTCTACACATGTTTCCAGGACCCCTGAGGCAAGAAAAAGAGAGTGTGCTCTTAACATGACTGTGCAGATGTGACACATGACACTTCTACTTCTATTCCATTGACCCAGGCAAGTCACATAGCCCCACCTGAGTCCAACAGGGTAGGATGGATCACCCTTACACCGGGAGGGCACCATGTTTGAACAATAGCGCAGACCATCACAGAGTGTACATTAGAACAACCACTTTAGAAAACAGTCTGCATTATCTAGTAAAGCTGAGGACATTCGTGCCCTATGGCCGTATGCCTTATACTGTAGCCCACCAAGACAATCCTCACTAGTGTACATTCCTAGCAGCAGAGTGTGAACATTCCCATAATGCTATTTTCTACTAATGATTTCCAGTCTCTCTTTTGGCCTTTCCAACTCCTGTTTGTGTTACAGAGAAACTCATGGATATGTGCAAAGGAGACATGAACAAGAGTGTTTGCACCAGTGTTGTTTCTAAAAGCCAAACACAGGAAATAACTCAAATATTTGTCTATGGACAGTAGAATGGGTAAAGGGAGTTATGGCATATTTCAATGAATAGAATATCGTTGTTGTTATGTGCTGTCGAGTTGGACCCGACTCATAGCAACCCGTCCTTTGGTTTCTGAGGCAGTATCACTACAGAAGTAGATTGCACAACCTTCCTTCCAAGGAGTAGCTGGCGGGTTTGAACCACCAGCCTTCTGGTTAGCAGTCAAGTGCATAGAGTATCATACAGCAATAAAATAGACAAATTAGAACTACATGCAACAGCATGCATGGGTTAATCTTTAAAACATAATGTTGCACAATAGAAACAAGACTCAAAAGAACATGTACAATGCCAGCCCTTTTTATACTGTTCAAAATAGGCAATGTTAAATTATATAATTTAAGGTACTTTAAAAAGGACAGGGAAGCAGCACCCTCTGACCTTCTCCAACCTCATGATGGGGAAACAGACTCACCATCAAAAGCCCAAGTCTTGTTCCTATGAGGCTAGATATACCACTATCCTCCAGCCTTTTTAACAATTCTGACACCAACCGTCCCTCCCACAGCACTCACTACTTCTCTGCTGGGTTCTGTAATTTGTTACAATGACCACACAGAGCCACAGACAGCACTCATCATTATGGAGTTTATTAGGGAGGTAACAGGTCACAGTGCAAGCTCAGGGACATTCTCAGGATACAACTTCTTCAATCAGGACAGCTTCCCTTCTGCTCTGCCCTCACACACACTTCTGGCCCTTGGCCCCTTGGCCTGGCCTCTGCCCTGCTCAGGCAAGTGTTACAAAGTTCTTTTAGCTCTGCCAACAGGTGCACCTACGTGCACCCCACTCCAACAGCAAGTCTCCTGCCCAAAGGCACTCAGATTTTTGCTCCGTGGGCCGGCAAGCCTGTCACTCTGTCTTCTGCCCTTTGGATCTTCTGCTCTGGTCATCTCTGCCAGTCATCTCTGCCAAGGAGATCCATCACAGAGATCTTGGGTCCAAGGACACACTCCACTCCACCTCCAGCTCTTCTCTCTTGATGGCAGTAAGATTCCCCCTTCTACCTCTTGTTGGTGTTGTTATGTGTCATCAAGTCATCTCTGACTCATAGAGACCTTATGTACAACAGAATGAAGCACTCCCTAGTCCTGTGCCAGCCTCACAATCCCTACTATACCTGAGCCCTTCACTACAGCCACCATGTCAATCCATCTTTTTGAGGGCCTTCTCTTTTGTTGACCGTCCGCTTTAGCAAGCATGACATCCTTCTCCAGAGAATGTTCCTTTCTGACAACATGACCAAAGTAGGTGAGATGAAGTCTGGCCATTCTCACTTCCAAGGAGCAGTCTGGCTGCACTTCTTCCAGGACAGATTTGTTAGTTCTTTTAGCAGTCCATGGTACTTTCAGCATTTTTCACCAACACCATAACACAAAAACATCAATTCTTCTTCGATCTTCCTTATTCATTGTCTAGCTCTGACATGCATATGAGGTGATTGAAAATAACATGGCGTGGGTTAGGTGCATCTTAGTCTTCAAGGAGATATCTTTGCTCTTCAGCACTTGAAAGAGGTCTTCTGCCTTTAGCTAAGAGGGCTCATTTTAAGCCTCGTTACGTTATCGTTACATGCCGTCGAGTCGGACCGGACTCATAGTGACCCCTCCTTGGGTTTCCGAGGCAGTATCACTACAGAAGTGGATTGCCTCATCTTCCTTCCAAGGAGTGGCTGGTGGGTTTGAACCGCCAGCTTTCTGGTTAGCAGTCAAGTGCCTTAGGCACTGCACTACCAGAGCTCCCATTTTAAGCCTATCAGAACAAAAAAACTAACCAATCACCAATTTAGAGTTCTATACACCTTACTTACATGGTCCCACCCCATGAGGTTGTGGTGTATCTTATTTATATTACTCGCAAGCTATCCAGTCCCCTTGGTAGGCCACAAACATCTTACATTTGCATAGTTCCACCCAGTCATCTGGTGGGAGTCATAAAGACCATGGCTAGAAAAGCCATACCAAGTAATCACTACACCACAGATACATACAAAGTTTGAAAACTATAAGACTAAACAAAGAAGGATTATCATAAAAGTCAACATTGTGGCTGCCTCTCAAGAAAGGGGAGTGGAACTTCTGGAGAGGCAATAGTATTCTATTTCTTAAGTTGGTTGGAAGATTACACTACTGTTTGCAACTCATTACACTATGCATTTATGTTTTATGCAGTTTTTCTTGGTGTGTCATATTTCATAATAAAAGTTTTAATGAAAAAATAGAAGTAACATGAATAATACATTTGTTATTATTGCACACAAAGTCAGGTCAGCTTGAGCCAAATAGTGGAAAGAGGAGACCCACTCTCCCTACATCCTTGAGAACTCCCTGGGAAGATGCTCAACCCTGTTGGATCATAAATTTCCTAAGTGGGCAACTGTGTTTTAAAGTCTCTTTTTCCTTCCTATTGTGGATTCTGATAAATAGTAAGACCTAGAGTCCCTGGTTGGTGCAAATGATTAATGTTTGGTTGCTATCTGAAAAGTTGGAGGTTCAAGTCCATCCAGAGGTGCCTAAAGAGAAAGGTCTGAAGAACTCAGCCCTTGAAAATTCTATGCAGCACAGTTGTGCTCTGGCACACATAGGGTTGCCATGAGTCAAAACTGACTTGACAGCAACGGGTGGTGGTTGTGATGGTAGACCTTATAAAGAGGCTCTGACCTTAGAGACTGGTGGAACCCCTGAGGGTATGGCCTCAGTTTATCCTTCGGGCTTGGAAATGGACTCACTTCTGTGAGTTAGCTCTCAGCCAATAATAGAAAGACCTACAAGCAGAACAACCCATAAGAGATGCACCCCTTAGATCAGTCAACCAGGAAACATCAGAAGGACAGCCTTCACATAGGGGGAAAGCTGGACAGACAGGAATGCATAGATAAGAAGGACACAGGGAGTGGGTAGCCATAGGGAGGAGATGGGAGGAGAGCTTTTTATGATTGGAGATTGTAATCAGGGCTGTGAAACCAAATGTGCAGGAACTGTTCAGAGTAAAACGAATCTGCTTTGTAAATTTGCACCCAAATCACAATAAAAATTCAAAAAAAAAAAAAATTCTTGCATCTAAGACTCTCCACAGGCTTTTCAAACATTAATACATTAATCCTATTCCCAGAGGTGAGAGGTTACAAAAGTAGCCACTTCCTCTGGTCATGCATGACTGTCATGGGTAATTCTTAGTTCTACCTCCAAGAGTGATCATGCACAGTGAAGAGTTTTCAGTTTAAATAAGAAGACCATCTCCTGTTGTTTTGAAGGAAACTCATCCCTACTTGCCTTAGAAGTATCAAAGCAAGAAGAACCCTTAGAAACAGCCCGATCTGAAACCTTTCTTTTACTTTTAATAGTAATGGCTGCCATTTGTTTCATGATCATGGTATTAAATTTTATCTTACTTACCTTAACAATAACAAGGTAAGCTAAGAACCGCTAGGACCCTTATTTTGCAGATGAAGAAAGTAAGGCTTTCGGAGGTTAAAATATTTGTCCAAAGTCACATGGCTAGTCGGTCAAGCCAGGGCTCAAACTCAACAGTCGAAACAGAAGAACATCAGGCCCAGAGAGATTTGGTGGCCTATCTAGATGTATATCACATGGCTGGTGAAAGGTAATGTTGTTGCTGTGTTTTATGTGCCCTTGAGTTGGACCTGACTCATAGTGACCCCTCCTTGGGTTTCCAAGGCGGTATCACTAGAGAGAAGTAGATTGCCCAAACTTCCTTCTGAGGAGTGGCTGGTGGGTTTGAACCACCAGCCTTCTGGTTAGCAGTCAAGTGCCTTAGGCACAAAGACTAAAACACAAGTATTTAGAATCTTCCCCTAGAATAGTTACTTTAAACAAGCTTCTCCAGGAAACCAGTTACCAAGTGAACTCCAACTCACAGCAACCCCATGTATGTCAGAGTAGGGTTGTCAATGACTGATGTTTTTCAAAAATTGATCACCAGGCCTTTCTTCCAAGGTGCCTCTGGATGGATTTGAACTACCAACCTTTTGATTAGTAGTCTAGCATGTTAACTGTTTGCACCATATAACCCTTGCTTAAACCCAGCTTGCCCCATATTGACTCATAACCCCACTCACCTGGCACTAACCAGTGTAGCCTTGGATTATTATCTTCTCATGTGGACCATGTGGCTTGTTTACCCAATCAAAACAAGAAGTGAGACCACCATATTATACTAGGACAGTGGCTATAAAATAATTATTGCTCAATCAGAAATTGTTGATTGCTTACATCACCTTCCAAATCTAAGATCTGATGGTTTCTGTTCCTCAATAATGTGTGGCCAGCACCAATGACACAGCTAGAAATGTTGTCCTTTCTCCAAAATTCGGGGGGTGGGGGGAGACTGTGACGATGACAATGCTGATTTTTTGAAAACATAATTAGATCTGACCTAATATGAATTTGTAGTTTCAACAAGGGTACTTTCTCAAAGGAGAGAGAGAATCTTGTTTGCCAAAGAAGAGATTTACAAAAGCCAGTGTACAACACGGACTACGGTGTTTGGGGGTTGGGGGAGGCATCTGGAATGGCCATCCTACAATTGCAGATCCCAGCTTGAGGCTATGTAGGCAGTGTTCTGAGTATGCAAGCATTTTAAATAACTGAGAAGAACTTCTCTTTGTAAAATATGTCCTTACTCTGGAGTTGAGAAAATAATAGCTAATGTAAGCTGAAAGAGAGATCAAACCGTTTTCTAAGAGCAATGGCAATGGAGACATAACTAAAACACCTCTCTGAAACTGTGTAATATTCTAATGCTTTGACAATGGTAAAATTGCTAAGATGGTGAGAATTCCCATAGTGACCCAACAGCACCCAAGTGCATTAATAACATTCTCAGGCAGGCCACACTTCAGATAGTCTTTTCTGCCAGTTTTCATACTCCAGATGGTAGTGTTGTTTCCAAAAGATGAAAGTCAAGCTCATGTTTAAAGTTAGAGAAGAAAGCAAGGGTTTAAAATATCCAATGCAAGTCAAATGCCCACCCTGACATTGAACTGTTTGATTGATTTATCCCTTAAGTATCACTGATATCTCTACCTCCCACTTTGATATAATCCAATGTGGACCATTTTTCTGGATCCTGGGATCCATGAGAAATTGCAGGCAAATGGGGGCCAGGGAAGAAATGACTGCGAAGTTAAATCCTATGGTGACCCTAGTTCCTTAGAGTGCCCAATCTTAGCTCTTTTAACTGCTCTTCTCTAAACGTGATTAATTGATCTTCTAGAGGTCAGGAAGACAGGGGGAGCTAATGGACACCATCATTTTACTAAGTACTTAAAATGCAATCATTATTTTTAGGTCACTCTTTAAAATTATCCCAATATATAATTTTTGTCAGTTAGAAGATAAACTTAAATATATTAGGAGATGTCAGTATAAAAGTATAAGGATGGTTTTGGTGTGTGGCTTTAGAATCCATCTTTTTGTTGTATAGTCATGCCACATGTATATTATTTGTAAGATATATAATTTGTGTCTGTAGTGTGTGGGTCTGTTGGTGTGAAGAAAAAATGTAATACAAGCTTTCTCTGAGAAGAAACAGTCTACTTAGTGATTGATTATTATCCTTATGATCCATCAGATGTCTGTGGTGAGCTTGCAGGGAACAGAAAGCACCAACAGAATGGTAAGCAAATTGATAAAACCATGGAAACTCCAAGAGTGGTAATGAGATGCCCTTGAAAGTCCCCTAGGAAAACCTCAGTCCAGGAGAGAGTGCCCAATGGTCAGATTCCTATAGTCATAAAACTTATTAACCAGAAATTTATTTTACGTTTCTTCATCTTACTTTTATAAGAAGCTAACAAATGTCACTTAAACTCATATTGTAGATAAAGTTAGCTAACATAATTTCAGGTATTTGCCCAGACACAGCCCCATGCCTCACAATATTCCATAACATAATATGGAAATCTGTGCAGGAGAAAAGAGGACCACTGGCTGAACCTGGTTAACATTAATGGATTCCTATCTCATGGAAGGACATCTCTGTGCTCACTGTAAGTCTCCATCCTTGGAACTGTGCTGTTCATCATCTTATCAATATAGAAAATGTGAATCTGTTAGTAAAATGTAAGATTTTGTTATGGGTTAAATTGTGTCTTCAAAAAACATGTTGGTTCCTGTGGTGCAATGAATTACTTGGTATGTCTCTTTTAATCATGGTTTTTGTGACTCCTACCAGATGACTGGAGGTTATCATTATTGTTGTGTGCCATCAAGTCATACTCAACAACACATAGTGACCCCTCCTTGGGTTTCCGAGGCAGAATCACTACAGAAGTAGATTGCCCAACCTTCCTTCTGAGGAGTGGCTGGTGGGTTTGAACCACCAGCCTTCTGGTTAGCAGTCAAGTGACTTAGGCACTATGCTACCAGAGTGCCCTGATGACTGAGTGGAGCTCTGCAAATTTAAGATGCTTGTGGTCTACCAAGGAGGATGGATAGCTTGCAAGTAATGTAAGTAAAGTACATGGCACTCTTGTGGGAGTTGGGACCATGCAAATAAGGTGTATGAACTCTAGTGGGAATTGGTTAGTTTTGTCATTCTGCTAGGCTTAAAATGAGCCCTCCGAGAGGCAGAAGGGGGAATCTCACTGTCATCAAGAAACAAGAGCCATAGTGAAGTGGAGTGCACCCCTGAATCCAAGATCCCTGTGCTGGACATTCTTGGCAGAGAGACTGCAGAGACAACTGGCAGAAGAACCAAGAGGCACAAGACAGAGAGGCAGACTTGCTGGCCCTTGGAGCAAGAAAGCTGAGTGTCTTTGGGCAAGAGGCTTGCTGGCAAAGTGGTATGCACATAGGTGTCCCTATAGGCAGAGCTAAAAGAACTTTGTAACATTTGCCTGGACAAGGAAGAGGCCAGTCTGATAAGCCAAAGGTCAGGGGGGTGTGCCTGAGGTGAGACTGTCCTGATCGAAGGCGTTGTATGCTGAGAGCATTCCTGAGCCTGAATTGTAACCTGTTACATCCCTAACAGAAGATTTCAAAGAGCAGCTCGAAAAGACAAAGTCAATTATTATAATTAAATGTGCAGAGACCTGGAGTTAGAAAACCAAAAGGGAAGAACATGCTCAGCATTTCTCAAGCTGAAAGAACTGAGGAAAAAATTCGAGCCTCAAGCTGCAATATTGAAAGATTCTATAGGCAAAATATTGAATGATGCCGGAAACATCAAAAGAAGATGGAAGGAATACACAGAGTCACTGTACCAAAAAGAATTGGTCAATATTCATCCATTTCAGGAGGTGGCGTATGATCAAGAACCAATGATATGGAATGAAGAAGTTGAAGCTGCATTGAAGGTAGTGGCAAAAAACAAGACTCCAGGAACTGACAGAATACCCATTGAGTTGTTTCAACAAATGGATGCCACACCAGAGGCACTCACTCAACTATGCCAAGAGATTTGTAAGACAGATTCCTGGCCAAGTGACTGGAAGAGTGATATATTTATACCCGTTCCAAATAAAGGTGATCCCACAGAATGTGGGAATTATCAAACAATATCATTAATATCTCATGCAAGTAAAATCTTACTGAAGATAACTCAAAAATGGTTGGAGCAGTAAATTGACAGGGAACTTCCAGAAATGCAACCTGGATTCAGAAGAGGATGAGGAACGAGGTATATCACTGTTGTAAGATAGATCTTGGCTTAAAGCAAAGAACACCAAAAAACATTTACTTGTGTTTTATTGACTATGCAAAAGCATTTGATTGTGTGGATCATAACAAATTATGGGTAACATTGAAAAGAATGGGAATTCCAGAGCACTTAATTATACTCATGAGGAACATGTACATAGATCAGAAGGCTGTTGTTCAAACAGAACAAGGAACACTGCATGGTTTAAATCAAGAAGGGAGTGTGTCAGGGTTGTATCCTTTCACCATACCTATTCAATCTGTATATTGTTGTTGTTAGGTGCCGTCGAGTTGTTTCCAACTCATAGCGACCCCATGCACAGCAGAATGAAACACCGCCCAATCCTGCGCCAGCTCCATGATCCTTGCTATACGTAAGCCCATCGTCGCAGCCGCCATGTCAATCCATCTCATCGAAGGCCATCCCCTCTTTCGTCGACCCTCCACCTTACCAAGTGTGACATCCTTCTCCAGAGAATGGTCCCCTCTGACAACATGACCAAAGTAGGTGAGATGAAGTCAGGCCATCCTTGCTTCCAAGGAGCATCTCAGCTGCACTTCCTCCAAGACAGATCTGTTAGTCCCATGGCATATGATCTAGAACCAATGGTAATGAAGGAAGAAGTCAAAGCTGCAATGAAAGAACTGGCGAAGAACAAAGCTCCAGGAATTGATGGCATACCGACTGAGATATTTCAACAAACAGATGCCCCATTGGAGGCACTCACTCAGTTATGCCAA
>NW_006921983.1:766724-768410 GCF_000298275.1 Orycteropus afer afer | reverse complement strand
TGGGCTCGAGTATAGCAGGGATTGTGGGGCTGGTGCGGGATCGGGCAGTGTTTTGTTCTGCTGTGCATGGGGTCGCTATGAGTCGGAAACGACTCGATGGCACTTAACAACAACAACAACAACAGTGTCCCCTTGTTCCATTCGAACAACAGCCTCCTGGTCAAGGTACAGGTCCCTCATGAGTACAATCAAGTGTTCAGGAATTCCCAGTATTCTCAATGTTATCCATAATTTGTCATGATCCACACAATCAAATGCCTTTGCATAGTCATTAAAGCACAAATAAACATCTTTCTGGTATTTTTTGCCTTGAGCCAAGATCCATCTGACAACAGCTATGATATCCCTTGTTTCATGTCCTCTTCTGAATTCAGCTTGCACCTCTGGAAGTTCTCTGTCAATATATTGCTGCAACGGTTTTTTAATTATTTTCAGTAAGATCTTACTTGTATGCGATATTAATTATATTGTTTGATAATTTCTACATTCTATGGGATCACCTTTCTTTGGAATGGCTATAAATATGGATCTCTTCCAGTCAGTTGGCTAGGCAGCTGTCTTCCAAATCTCTTGGCATAACTGAGTGAGTGCCTCCAGTACAGCATCCATTTGTTGAAATATCTCAATGGGTATTGCATCAATTTCCGGAGCCTTGTTCTTCACCAATTCTTTCATTACAGCTTTGACTTCCTCCCTCAGTACCATTGGTTCTAGATCATATGCCACTTCCTGAAATGGATGAAGATCGACCAGTTCCTTTTGGTACAGTGACTCTGCGTATTTCTTCCATCTTCTTTTGATGTTCCGCTCATCATTCAATATTTTGCCCTTAGAATCTTTCAATATTGTAACTCGAGGCTTAAATTTTTTCCTCAATTCTTTCAGCTTAAGAAATGCCGAGCATGTTCTTCCATTTTGGTTTTCTAACTCCAGGTCTTTGCACATTTCATTGTAGTAATTGGCTTCATCTGCTCAAGTTGCTCTTTGAAATCTTTGGTTCAATTCTTTTATCTTGTCAGTTCTTCCATTTGCTTTAGCTACTCTCCACTCAAAGGCAAGTTTCAGAGTCTCTTCTGTCATCCATTTCAGTCTTCTCTTCTTTTGTTGTCTTTTTAGTGACCTCTTGCTTTCTTCATGGATGATGCTCTTGATATCATCCCACAGTTCTTCTGGTTTCCAGTCATTGGTGTTCAATGCATCAAATCTATTCTTTAGAATGTAGATAAATCTAATCTCTACATTCAGGAAGGATATATTCTAGATCATATTTTGGCTTTTGTGGACTTGTTTTAATTGTCTTTAACTTCAAGTTGAACTTGCATATGAGCACTTGATGGTCTGTTCTACAATCAGCTCCTGGCCTGGTTTTGGCTGAAGATATTGAGCTTTTCTACCGCCTCTTGCCACAGATGTAGTCAATCTGATTCCTGTGTGTTCCATCTGGTGAAGTCCATATGTGCAGCTGCTGCTTGTGTTGTTGAAAAAAAGGTGTTTGCAATGAACAAGTCGTTTGTCTTGCAAAATTCTACCATGTGGGTTCCAGCATTATTTCTGTCACCAAGACCAAATTTTCCGACTACTGGTGATTCTTCTTTGTTTCCAACTTTTGCATTCCAGTCACCAGTGATAATTAACACATCCTGATTGCATGTTCAGTCAATTTCAGACTGCAGAAGTTGATAAAAA
>NW_006921983.1:763444-766538 GCF_000298275.1 Orycteropus afer afer | reverse complement strand
CAGCTTATTAATGCCTATGATATCAATCTTTATGCGTTCCATTTCATTTTTGACAACTTCCAATTTTTCTAGAGTCATACTTTGTACATTTCATGTTCCGATTATTAATGGATGTTTGCCACTGTTTCTCCTCAATTTGAGTGGTGCCATGTCAGCAAATGGAGGTCTCAAAAGCTTTACCTTATCTGTATGAGTAAGGCTGATTTTAGTTTGATAATGCAGCTCTTTCCCAGTCCTACTTTGAGAGCTTTTTAAGCTAAGTGATTCATCTTCCTTCTCTGTATTGGACAATATTTCCGGACTATTCATAAAGTTGTGCAGTAACGTATCAGACAGTGTTTCTCTGCTATTCATAAGGTTTTCCCTGGCCAATTCTTTGAGAAGTGGATGGCCTCCTCCTTCTTCCTAGTCTGTCTCAGTCTGTAAGCTGGGCTGATACCTGTGCACCATGTGCACCCCACTGGGTTTGAAACACCAGAGGCACAGCCACAAGACTCACAGTAACACGTCACCACAGTAGGACAAACCAACAGACAAGTTTGTCTCCCTTAGCTGTTGGAAACCCCTCCAACCACCCTTACCTGGATCCCTGTGGCTGACTCCTTGATCTGTTCCAGTCCCCTTTGCCTTTTCTGTCCTCTCCCTACTTCCCACCTCACTGGTTATGGGATTCAATATGTATACTAAGCAAATAATCCAAGAAGCTGGACTATATGAAAAAGAATGTTGCATCAGGATTGGAGGAAGAATCATTAATAACCTGTGACATGCTGACGACACAACTTTGCTTGCTAGAGGTGAGGATGACTTGAAGCACTTACTGATGAAAATTGGAGACTACAGTCTGCAGTATGGATTACATCTCAATATAAAGAAAACAAAAATCCTCACAACTGGACCAATAAGCAGCATCATGATAAATGGAGAAAGATTGAAGTTGTCAAAGACTTTACATTGCTTGGTTCTACAATCGACGCCAATGGAAGCAGCAGTCAGGACATCAGATGATGTATACCACTGGGCAAATCAGCTGCTAAGGACTTCTTTCGAGTCCTGAGGAGGAAAAATGTCTCCTTGAGGACTAAAGTGTGCCTGACACAAGCCATAGTATTTTCAATTGCTTCATATGCATGTGAGAGCTGGACAAGGAATAAGGAAAACCAAAGAAGAGTTTGAGATGCTTTTGAGTTGTGGTGCTGGCAAAGAATGCTGAAAGTACATGGACTGCTAAAAGAACCAAAAATCTGTCCTGGAAGAAGTGCAGGTGGAATGCTCTATGGAAACGAGAATGGCCAGACTTCATCTCACCTACTTTGATCATGTTGTCAAAAGAGACCATTCTCTGGAAAAAGATGTCATGGTTGGTAAGGTAGAGGGTTGACAAAAGAAGAGAAGGTCCTCAATGAGATGGATTGAAACAGTGGCTGCAGTGATGGGTTCAAGTATTGCAAGGCTCATGGAGCTGGTGCAGAACCATGCAGTGTTTAGTTCTGTTGTGCATAGAGTTGCTATGAATTGGAGACAAAATGGATAGCACCTAACAACAACAACAACATCCCTAATAAACCTCATAATCATGAGTTTTTTCTGTGAGTTCTGTGTGGCCATTACCATGAATTATTGAACCCAGCAGAGATGTAGTGAGTGCATGGGAGGGACGCTTGTTGTCAGAGTTGGTAAAATGGCTAGAGGGTGGTGGCATGTCC
The DNA here is from genome assembly GCF_000298275.1 of Orycteropus afer afer. Lineage (NCBI taxonomy): Eukaryota > Metazoa > Chordata > Mammalia > Tubulidentata > Orycteropodidae > Orycteropus > Orycteropus afer. Next base: position 764,832 of record NW_006921983.1, on the reverse strand, counting down.
GGACTCATAGGAATAAACCTTGGGTTGCTGATGGTGATTCTTTCTTCCTCTTGTGAAGTTACAGGAGACCCAGAAGATGCCACCTCTTTGTCCTTTTGAAGTACCTGTGAATGTGACTTTTTTCTTTTTCTTTTTTTTAATTTTTATTGTGATTTGGGTTAAAGTTGTGAAGATGGCTTTTGGAAATAAGATCTCTGAAGATGTCATTAAGTAAGTTAGCATGAGGTTCCACTGGAATAGGGTGAGCTTTAATACAATATGGCTAATGTCCATATAAAAGAGGAAAAGAGACACAAAGACACACAGAGGGAAGATGGTGATGGAGGCAGATGATTGGAATGATGCTGCCACAAACCATACTGGAAGAGACAGCGACAAATCTTTTTCTAAAGACTTTGGAAAGAATATGCCCCTGGTGACACGCTGAAGTGGGACTTCTAGCATCCAGTACTGTGATACTTCGTTATGGCCATCCTAGAAAACTAACACAGGTTTGGATGATATAAACTTTAAGATACAGCTAATATTCAAATGTCTTAATCAAAATTTAAAAAGTATATAAATAGTCTAGAAATGCAGCAAAACTAATAAAATGAAATTTATCTGGCATCAATACAAAATTCTAAACTCAGATGTCCACTGTAAGCTGGAGAAGAGACATAAAGGCCATTTAGTATATGTTGAAAGGAACTGGTAAATCTGATGGCAAATGTGGTAAGTCTGAAAATACAGTAATAACAACAAAAATTACACAAGTTTGGGCTACATGAATAGAATTTTATATGCAGACTGTAGCTGGTCCAACCATATTCAGCATAATTGTACCTAGACTTTGGCATTTTGAAGATCAACTTTGAAGCAAGCTAAGACTGGGTTCCAAGCAGAAAGCATACCATAGACCAAAAAGCTAGTCACACTAAGTGTTATATTATAGCAATGTAGTTGGGACTGTTAACTTCGTAGTCCACTCACAACTACATCTCTTTTTATTATTATTATTTTTATTGTTATTTGGGTGAAAGTTTACAGAGCAAATTCATTTTCCATACAGCAGTGCACATGCACTTTGTCTCATGACATTGACTGCAATTTCCCACAATGCAAGAGCTCTCTTCCCACTTCCTCTCCATACTAACCTCTTCCCTGTGTCCATCCCTCCCATGCACTCCTGTCCCCCGAGCTGTCTCCCTGTCCATATACAGCCCCTCTACTGTCCCATGATTGATCTCTCCAAGGAGTGTATCACCTAACGTAAATGTTCAGCTCATAAGCCTGTCTTTTGTTTGGCTGGAAGCCACAAGAGTGGGTTCAATTCCAGACTTGAAGGACAGCTAGGAGCTATAGTCTCAGGAGTTCCACCAGGCTCTATCAGAACAGCAAACCTGGTC
>NW_006921983.1:762188-763243 GCF_000298275.1 Orycteropus afer afer | reverse complement strand
TGGTTTTCTTCATTCTTCTTTGCTCTGGATGAGGAGAGACCCATCGTTGCATCTAGATGGCCGCTTGCAAGCTTTTAAGATCTCAGTCACTACTCACCAAAGTAGAATGTGAAACAATGCTTTTGTGTAATATATTATGCCAATTGAGCATGATGTTCCCTGTAACCACAGTCCCGAGCCCACATGTCCAACTACTCCTCCCTCTGAGTAGCTGGCTGTGGCCAAAAAAGTGACTACAAACTTGTCCCTTATCAGCTCTACCATATACCTAGAAATTCTTACACAACATACAAATACATTTGTAAAAATATTCTCTGCCAACCCTATACATGGTCCAAGGCACACTCCTCCCTGTATAGAGATACCTAATCATTCAGCCTGTTCACCCATCTATCCACTCGGAGATCAATGTTTGCCATCACTGGCATGCAGTACTGTATGTGCAAAAGAGTTCATCTTTGTTGTCTATAACTCCTATCCACCTCTCTATGTCTTCCTCTTTCTCAATGCCACCGTTTTGATCACTCACATTTGGTACATTGCCCTTTCACTCACTCAAATCAATACTTGTCTCTACCTATCTAGCAGTATTCCCTCCCTTCCCCTCCCCTCCCACCCCTGGTAACCAACAAAGAAAACTTCCTTCCGTATATAAACCTTTCCTTGACTTTTTACAATAACAGCCTAATACAATATTTGTCCTTCTGTGATTGACTTATTTCACTCAGCATAATGTCCTCCAAGTTCATTCATTTTATGGGTGTTTTGCAGATTCTACCATATTCTTTAGGGTTGCATAGAATTCCATTGTGTTTGTGTACCATAGTTTGTTTATCCATTCTTCTGTTGATGGCCACATGGGTTGTTTCCATCATTTTGCTATTGTAAGTAGTGCTGTAATGATCATGGATGTGCATGTATCTGTTCTTGTCCTGGCTCTCCCTTCTTCAGGATATATGCCTAGTAATGGAATTGCTGGGTCAAATGGTATTTCTAGTTCCAACTTTTTAAGGAATTGCAATACTGCTTTCCACAGTGGTTGTATCATTTGACAG
>NW_006921983.1:757897-759057 GCF_000298275.1 Orycteropus afer afer | reverse complement strand
TAAATGGTATTGATTTCCTTATTTCTTTTTCAGCAATCTATTTGTTGGTGTAGAGGAACTCAACTGATTTTTGGATGTTGAGCTTGTATTCTGCCACGATGCTAAATCTGTCAATTAGTTCCAGTAGTTTGTTGGGGTTTTTTGTTTGTTTTGTTTTGTTTTTACTGAGTCACTTGGGTTTTCTATGTATAGGAGCATATCACCAGCAAATAGGGATAGTTTCACTTCTTCCTTACCAATTGGCTGCCTTTGATTTCCCTTTCTTGCCTTATTGTCCTGGCTAGGACTTCCAATACAATGTTGAATAGAAGTGGTGATAGAGGGCATTCTTGCCTGGTTGCTGTTTGCAAGGGGAAATGGTTTCAGTCTCTCTCCATTGAGAATAATATTAGCTGTTTTACATAGATGCCCTTTATTATGTTGAGGAATGTCCCTTCTATTCCTATTTTGCTGAGAGTTTTTATCAGGAATGGGTGTTGAATTTTATCAAATGCCTAGTCTGCATCAATTGATATGATCATGTGGGTCTTTTCTTTTGTTTTATTTATGTGGTGGATGACATTGATAGTTTTTCTCATGTTGAACCAACCTTGCATATCTGATATGAACCCCACTTGGTTGTAATTTATTTTTTGATATGTTGTTGGTGTCTATTGGCTAGAAATTTTTTTGAAGATTTTTGCATCTATATTCATGAGGGATATTGGTCTGTAGTTTTCCTTTTTAGTTATGTCTTTGCCTGGTTTTGGTATAAAGGTTATGCTTGCTTCATAAAATAAATTTGGAAGGATTCCATCCTTTTCTATGTTTTGGAATAGTTTGAGTAAGATTGGTATCAATTCTTCTCTGAACATTCAGTAGAATTCTCCAGTGAAAACATCTGGGCCAGAAATTTTTTTTGTTGGTAGTTTTTTTTTGTTTGTTTGTTTTTTTATGACCTGTTCAATTTCTTCTTTTGTTATTGGTCTCTTCAACTTTTCCACCTCTGTCTGTGTTAGTTTAGGTAAGTAGTATATTTCTAGAAATCTGACCATTACTTCTAGATTTTCAAATTTGTTGGAGTACAATTCTTCATAGTATCCTGATATTATCCTTTTTATTTCAGTTGGCTCTGTTGTAATGTCATCCATTTCATTTCTTATTCATGTTATTTGTATTCT
>NW_006921983.1:755953-757677 GCF_000298275.1 Orycteropus afer afer | reverse complement strand
CCAAAGACTTTGGTATGTTTTGGTATGTCTCATTTGATTCAAGGACTTTTTGAATTTTTGAATTTCATTTTTTATTTCTTCTCTTATCCAATCTTTCTTAAGGGGAGTGTTGTTTAGTTTCTATGTGTTTGCTCTTTTTCCATTCATCTTCGTATTGTTGATTTCTAATTTTAGAGTATTGGGATCCGAGAAAATGCTTTGCAGTATTTCAATGTTTTTAAATTTATTGAGGCTTGCTTTATGGCCTAACATATGGTCTATCCTGTAGAATGTTCCATGTGCACTGGAAAAGAATGTATATTTTCCTGTTGTTGGGTGAAGTTCTCTGTAGATGTCTATAAGGTGAAGTTGGTAGATTGTATTGTTTAGTTGTTTTGCATCTTTGCTGAGTTTCTTTCCAGTTGTTGTATCTTTCATTGAAAGTGATATGTTAAAGTCTCTTACTATGACTGCATTCACAACTACATCTCTTATTAACTGTGTGGTTTTTGACAGTTACTTAACTTCTTTGAGCCTCTGTTTTCTCATCTGCAAAATAAGCATAATTCAGAGTCTTTCTCTAAAATAATTATTTAAAACATAATATCTGTTTCTAGGTAAACAATCAACAAATTCACTAAAACATTATTATCATTATATGAAAAGGATATTCTGACAAAATGAACACAATAGCTGCCTTCTAACACTTGTTATTTGAGAGATGAAGTAAAGGCACAGGGTTGCTCCTATCGACAGCTTCCAGCAGGTGAAAGTTGTAGTTACAGTACCCAGGGATACAGTGGTACACCCTTAGAATAGTGTACACCACCTCATCTTCAAGTATTTTGATTCCAATGCAGAATTTCTGAAAATAAACTCTTTTTAGAGAATTGCTCTAAAAGTACTAAACTTCTCCTCAAAGTCTGCAATCAGAGACCAAATGACCATCAGTACAAGATAATAGAGGAAAAATTCCTTTATTGAATGAGAATTGAACTAGATGATCTTCTAAACCCCTTCCAGCTATAAGGTTCTGAAGTTCTCTCTTTCACATTTTCTGAAACTTCAGTACTGAATGACAGAAACAGGTATTTTATGCCTTCCTAAGATTATAAAAAATATTCTCCAAGGAAATCCTTTACTATCTTGAAGAACTAGTTCCACTGAGCTCAAGACTGATTCATAGCCATGTCTCAACAGCCTGTGGGCTCAGGCTGGACCTTGGCTGGGATTAGAAATGGAAGGATTATGAGTCCTTTCCCCAGCCTCACACACACACAAGCTTCTCTTCTTCAATGACTTCACAAGACCATATGATGTGAGTATGGGAATGACAGATAGATAGATAGATAGATAGATAGTTTGAGAGTTGCTCAAGCTCTTTTCCAAAATACTTATCTAGTGTCCCAGCACCTTTTCCCACTGCTGTGAAATGTACATGTTATTTTACATTAAATTATTTTTAATTAGTGTATCTGTTTTGTAGTTTTTTTCTTTTTTACTGTTGATCAAATTTTTTCACACTATTTGACTTGATTTGGTGTTGTTGTTGTTATTTGCCATCGAGTGGGACCCGACTCATAGCGACCCCTCCTTGGGTTTCTGAAGCAGTATCACTACGGAAGTAGATTGCCTAACCTTCCTTCCAAGGAGTGGCTGATGGGTTTGAACCACCAGCCTTCTGGTTAGCAGTCAAGTGCCTTAGCCACTATGTTACCAGAACTCCTATTTGACTTGATACTTCT
>NW_006921983.1:722088-750948 GCF_000298275.1 Orycteropus afer afer | reverse complement strand
CAGGAGAGTATGGAGGGATGGACACTGGGAAGAGGTAACTATGGGGAGGAAGTGGGAGGGGAGCTGTTGCATTGTAAATTTTGGTCAATGACATGAGATGAAGTATATGTGAAGTGCTGTATGAAAAGTGAATTTACTCTGTAAATCTTCACCCAAATCAAAATAAAATTTAAAATAAATAAATAAAAAGAATATGGAGTATCTTCCCATTTAATTAATTTTTTAAAAAACTTGTGTTTTATATGAGTCCTACACTCTTCTTACATTAATTCTGAGATATTTTTATATACTATAATGAATATGATCTTTTCTTCCTCTATGTTTTCAAACTGGTTATTACTAACATAAAATAATTTTTGGTTTATGTTTTTCCCTTGTAAGCAGACAATTTAGTATAAACTCTTTTACTAGTTCCAACAGAATTTTCAATTTATACTCTTGAATTTTGGGGGTAGACAACCAAAACATATAAATAATAATAACTTTTTATCTTCTTTTAGATAATTTTCATCTCCTTTTCTTGTTTTTCTTGTCTTATTGCATTGCCTAAAACTTACAATTCAGTGTTAAACTGGAAAAGTGGACTTCCTTGCCTCATTCTTGAGATTAATGGGATGTCTTAATTGTTCTACCCTGAATTCTGATGTTTTATTTATATTTTAGTTCAGTTTAGGTTTTAGTTTAAAAGACAGAATATTTACCAAGTTAAGAAAGAATCATTTTATTCCTAATTTGCTCAATTTTATCATGAAGAGAATTTAATTTCACCAAATGTCCTTTAGAAATTAGCAAAGATCACATATTTTTCTTATTCTTAGGCCTATGGATGTGATAAGTTATATCAATAGTATACACCTACTCCTCACTTATTGATATAGTTAGATTCCAGAGACCAGATTCTTATGCAAAAATCAGTGTTGGGAGAAAATGGAGGATGACCACTTCAGATCACAAAATGGAAGATGATTACATCATTACATAAGTACCAAATTACATCATTACAAAACTGCCAGATTACATTAGTAGATAACTGCCAAATTTCCTCATTACATAATTGCCAAACCAGTTAGAATCATGGCCCCACCAAACTGACACATAACCATAACCATCACAGCCAGCATTACTCTTATCTCAAACCTCAATGTTTGTTACTTCCAGACATACATTATTAATGAACAAAATAGTCACATAAGAGATTGTTTTACTATTGTCCTAAACATGAAATGTCAATTAATGAGACAGTCGATAAGTGAGAAGTAAAAAAACCCAAACCAAACTCATTGCCATCAAATCAATCCCAACTCGTAGCAACTCCCATTGGGTTTCCAAAGCTGTAAGTCTTTATGGAAGCAGACTGCCTCATCTCTCTTCCACAGAGCAGATGGTGAGTCCAAATCACCAACTTTTTGGTTGGCAGTCAAATGCCTTAACCACTACATCACCAGAGCTCCTTAAGTTAGAAGTAAGTATACTATATTAAGACAGTACCTCATTTCAGCATAAATCCTTATGTAAATAAAGATGTATTTTTCTTTCAATATTCTGCTCAATTTGGTTGGCAGTATTTTACTTACAATTTAATGCATATATGTGCATAAGTGAAGGAGGCCTGTGAAGCAGTGGTTAAGCATTCAGCTACTAACCAAAAAGTTTGGTGGTTTGAACTCACCAGCTGCTACACAGAAGAAAAGACATGACTGTCTCCTCCTGTCAAGATTTCAACCTAGGAAACCCTATGGGACACTTATACTCTGGCTTATAGGGTAAATATAAGTCAATATCAGCTTTATCAGCTTACTGACACAAAACAACCTATGCATGAGTGCATTTGGTCTGTAAGTTTTATACTATTTTAGTCATGATTCATAAAAGAATAATGCTATTGTCACTAAATGAATTGGGGGGGACTTTTCATTTTGTGTGAGTGTTTATGTAACATAAAATTATTCTCTCCCTGAATGGTTAAAAGAACTTGCCACTAAATTTTCTGTATCCTTGACTTCTTCTTTTCTTGTTTTGGAGGTAAATATTATACTTTACTCCATGGATATCAAGTTATATATGCTTTGAATATCTTATTAAGTCAGTTTTACCAATATTTTTTCATATATATATATATATATATTTATTCATTCATTCATTCATTTATGTATAAAGGAGCTCTGGTAGCATAGTGCCTAAGGCACTTGACCGCTAACCAGAAGGCTGGCGATTCAAACCCACCAGCCACTCCTCAGAAGGAACGTTGGGCAGTCTACTTCCATAGAGATACCACCTCAGAAACCCAAGGAGAGATTGCTATGAGTTGGGTCTGACTCGATGGCACATAACAACAGCAACAACATATATATCTATATATATAGAGAGAGATATCAAAATCTACAATTTCACAAGCATAATATTATAATTATATTTATTCTCATGTTTACATTTCAGTAACTTCATGTTCACACTCACATCTCCTTTTCTCCTTCTAATTTTCTGCATTTGCGTTTCTCTTTTTCTATTTGACTTTTTAAACATCTTTATTTTCAATTGTTTTATTGTTTTTCAAACACCCAACTTATGTATTTATAATCCATTTTGTTTTTCTTCTGTTTTCTAACATTAATTTATTCTTGTATCATTTTCTTTTCCCAGAGTTTCTTGTTGTGTATGTGTTCCTTACTATCTTTTTTTAACTCCTTGCATATTTAGCATATTTACTTAACATTTTTTCTACATAGTCATGAATGAATTTAACACCATAAATGTTCATGAATACTGCTTTTATCACTCCCATAAAAGCTTACATATAGGGTTCTCATGGATACTAACTTCTTTAAAAAAAAAAAAAAAGCTACCATCAAGTCCATTCCAACTCATGGCAACCCCACATGTGTCAAGGTACTCCGTACTCCATAGGATTTTTCAATGACTAAGTTTTGGGGGGAGGTAGATCAGCAGGGCTTTCTTCCCAGGCATCTCTGAGTAGACTCAAAGCTCCAAACTTTTAGTTACAGCTGAGCATATTAACTGTTTGCACCACAGGGACTAACTAAATAGTAAGTGCCATTTTTATCCCCTTTAATGCAACTTATTTTATTGAATGGTTCCTACTTTCTAAAAGGTTTAGAGTTAGGGTTTCAATTTTTGGTCAAAGTGGAAGTGGTAGTTGAGCCACGTCCTGAATTCAGAGGGAGCAGATGAAGGGGAGAGGTTTCAAGGCAGAGAGAACAGCATGAACAAAGACCTAGACATGTCATATTCAGAGCTGGCAAATCATCCAATTTGTCTGTAGTCTGAGTCCATGAGGAAGACACTGACAGGATGATGAGTCAGGTGAAATTGCTGAGTATTTGACTTCCATGCTAATTCTTATTAACATTCATAAAAACTCACTGACATTGAATCGATTCTGACTCACAGCGACCCCCTTTGGGTTTCTGAGGCAGTAAATCTTTACAGAAGTAGATTGCCTAGTATTCCTTGTGCTATTGACATTTGTAAAGAATGCTTGTTAGCCACCAGGCAGGGGCTTCTCTCTCTCTCTCCTTGCTCCCCTTTCTCCTCTCATCTCTTTTCTTCTCTACCTTTTGTCTTTTCTCTCTATCTCCCTTTCTCTCTGTGTCCATATCCTTCATATCATATTGAAATCATCCATATACTGATATCCATGAAGTAAATTATAAAAGTTACCTCCAAAATGAGAAGCTACTTTAAAAGAAACTTTCATTTTTATTATATAGAGAGATAGCTAGAGAAAGACTATTCAGGCAACCAACAAACACATGAAGAAATGCTCTTGATCATTAGCCATTAGAGAGATAAAAATCAAAACAATATCATCTCATCCCAGCATTAATAGCAAACTTAAAAAAAGAAAAGAAAACAGCAAATGCTGGTGAGGGTATAGCGAGACGGGAACACTTATACACTGTTGGTGTGACTATAAAATGGTGCAACCACCATGGAAAATGGTATGATACTTCCTTAAAAATAAAAAATAAAAATAAAGAATAGAATATGATCCAGAGATACAATATGATGAGTCAGAGCCTACTCAACGGCACCTAACAACAACAGCAATCCCACTACTAGGTATACATCCTACAAAAATAAGAGTTGTCACATAAATAGATATAGACACACCTATGTTCACCACAGCACTACTCACAATAGCAAAAAGATAGAAAGAACCTAAATGCCCATCAACACATGAATGGATAAACTATGGTATGTACACACAATAGACTATTACACAATATTAAAGAACAATGATTAATCCACAAAATACCTCATAACATGGACGAACCTAGAGGATAATAAGCTGAGTGAAATTAATCTATCATGTAAGGATAAATATTGTATTAGATCACTATTGTAAAAAGTCAAGACAAGATTTTCACACAAAAAGAAATATTCTTTGATGGTTGTCAGGGGGTGAGCAGAGGAGGATAAAACACTAAATAGAGGATAGATATATATTAATTTGGGTGAAGAAGGAGGCAATAGTCCATAAGGGGGAGGTCAGCACAAAATGATAAAGACAATGTAAGACACAGGGAGGATGCAAGAGTTAAAGGCAACAGAGGCAAATACTAGTTCACACACAGTCCTCCAATAATAGTAATAACAATCATCTATGGGTGGATACAAAGATAGCCACACAAGCTGAACAAGTGTGAGAAGGAGAATGGGATTACCTCTGCAAATATATAGAGATTTCACAGAGGATATTTCTACATATGTATTTATCTGTTCTGGAAATATATCCATGAATATAGTAGAGTATACAGGGGGCAAAATTGTGAAAACTTCTTGGCCATAATTAAAAACTCTGAGGGAGTGATTTATTGGTCCTGGGGACTCAGTATCATAGTATCTAGGAAGGTCAAAGTCAACTGGCACAACATAGTGTTTTACAAAGAAAATTTTCTATATCCTATGTTGGTAAGTAGTGACCAGGGTCTTAAAAGCTTGCAAGGTGCAACTATTGGTCTCTCTCCATCTGGAGCAAAGAAAAGTAAAGGAACTCAAAGACTCGTGGAAACAATTAGTCCAAAGGACTAATGAACCTTATGAACCTCAGCCTCCACAACCCTGAGACCAGACGAGCTAGATGGTGCCTGGCTACCACTACCAATCGCTCTGAAAGAAATCACATTATAAAGTCCTGCATAGAATGGAAGAAAAATGTGGAACAAAACTCAAAATCATAAACGCAGACCACGCTTACTGGTTTGATAGAGAATAGTAGAAACCCCAAGACTATGGCCCTTAGTCACCCTTTGGACCTGGATCTGAATTCACTCCCATGACTCAATTTTCAGCCCAAAAAGGGACAGGGCTACAAGGTGAACAATAACACTTGGAAGGTGTGCACGCCTTAGAACAATCAACCATTCTAAATCAAAGGGCAGCATTTGCCCAAGGACAAACTTTACAAGGCAGGGAGGATTAGGAGAGAAGGAAGAATGCAAATGAGAAACACAGGGAGGAAGTGAGAGGAGTGATGCTACACTAAGGGGAGATTACAATCAATGATATGAAACAAAATGTGTATGAATTGTTGAATGGAAAACTGATTTGCTCCATAAACTTTCATCCAAATCAAAACAGAAAGTTTTTTATTGTTGTTTTGTTATTTCTTAAAAAAGAAAATATAGAAAGAGAAAAAAGAGAACCTTTCTAAAATCTTAAAACAATTCTCTCAAGATTCTGAATAAAAACCCCTTCATCACCATCTATACAAATAAATATGTACTTGAGTGTCTTAGAATCGGTTCCTCTGCCCACACACTGACAAGCACAGACTCAGGGGTCGAATGCCAGAACTCAAGGATGACTCTTCCATTAGAAAACCCGAGTCTGGGAGCTGCCAGCAGCTGTCACCCCAGCGTCTGCCATCCTCAGGCGGCCTGCTCGCCACCATTCATAGTGCAAATGCTGGCACCATGTATAAAAGTCACTCTAGGAATGAAAAGCTTTTTTTAAAACAAAGTACATTTCAAAGTCTCCCTTTGGACTGTTTCTCAAGCCACATAACCTCCTCCCTTTTGAATCTAAATGAGCTTTTACTCTTGCACATGGCTTTGTGTCGTCCCTATTGCCTTTGACCATCTCTGCAGAGGTAAAATATTCCGACTTACACTTATGCTATAAGGAAAAAGAGAAGTGAAATTAGTGGTGCCACTCATGAAGCAAGTGTGTCCCTAGTAGCAGAAGAGGAAGCTTTGGCATGCTTTGTGCTTTGGTCCACATACGCACCATGGATGAGACTGATTCCAAGGCTAACAATTTGAATTTTCAGTGACATTATGCACCCTCCGTAACACTATCCACCTATATTCTACCCTGTGCAGTTTAATCATTTCTTGAAAACAATGCAAATGGAAAACAAAGTTATTTTGACCAGCTCCCAAAGCTGAAAGGCCTTGGCTGCTTCATGACAGACAATAGAAGAAAGACTGCAAACAGATAAGAAAGAAAACATGATTAAATCACAGAGGTGACATTAAATCAATAGAAGCAGTGCAAGATCAATACTCCTTTGCTCAGGGTAAAGGCAGTGGGCCTGTACATATTTTCAGATTATTCCAAGATTGTTTCTTATTTGAATTGTACAAAGAAAGACTTTGGGTGACATAGAGGTGCTGCTATTTTCTTAAATATCTAATTAGATTCTTCAAATATGGTTATATTTTTCTTCTTGTTGTTGTGGTCAAATCAATCAGTCCCAGTTCTGTGCACGCAGGAGACGCCAATACCAATAACAACATGGCTAGCTGGGCAATTACCAGATAAAAGTTATTCTGAGTCAACCAATAGAAAAATTAAGGAACTGCTCTTTACTACAGTGATAAGCAGGCTGGTGGAAATCCAGGTCATGCAAATAATTCATTTTCCATACATTGGCTTTGCGTCATTTAACATTTGATGGTGAATTGGGGTCCACAGGACAGATTCCAAAGTAGTAGAACAGCAAAACCCAATCAATCTTTTTTTTAACTGGGAAAATATCAGCAAGAGGGCATTTCAAATTGAGCAGAGAGATTCAGGGTTCCAGCATTGATACTGCTGCTAACTTGAAGCAGAACTCAAGCTCTTTAAGTTCTCTGGATCTTAGTTCATATCTAAAATGAAGCAGTGAGACTAAAGCATCTTAACATCTTTTTAGCCTCCAAAATTGTAACTCCATCTAAAATTGGACTAAAATTCCTGTGGATTATTTTGACATGGTGATAATCAAGCTGAGGGTGGAGAAAGACATTTGGACAAATCAAGCCTAAACAATATTATGTGCAAGAGAATGTTTTATCAGTAAAGAAAATACAAATACAGCACAAGCTACATCCTGCCATCGATCTGAGCACGGAAAGGGGCAGGATATGGCCATGGGTTTGGTTTGCATTTGTTATTAATAGGAAGGCTGAATTTTCAGGACAAAAATAACATTATCCTCTGAACTAAGGAAATATGAAGCTGTAAATAAAATCTATGCAATTGCTAGCTGAGAGGGGTGTATATCTGATACTGCTCTTCAAAAGATTTTACTCCCCAGGACTCAGAGAGAGTTTTGGCAAAAATGTTCCTGAATTCCAATCTAGAGGTTATAATTCAGTAATATAATCACCCAGGCTAACTGTCCAGAAATAGAAAAAATAGATTGACAGGAATACCAAACTTATCATTTTACATGGCTCTTGAGCAGTCAAAAAGCTCTGGATGTGTAGTGGTTAAGGGACTTGGCTATTAACCAGAAGGTCAGCAGTTCAAACCAACCAGCCACTCCATGCAAAAAAGATGGAACAATCTGCTTCTGTAAAGATTTAGAGCCTTGGAAACCCAAGGAGGTTACTATGAGTTGGAATCAACTCAATGGCAGTAAATTTGGTTTGCTTTGATTTGAGAAGTCAAAAGACAGAATCCACTTGTACGGGTTCCTTGGTACCAAAGGAGGAAGGCAATGGTCAGAGAGGAAGCATTGAGGCTGAAATATTAGACCTCTTCTGCCTGAAAATTTATAACATTAGGAAAAAATATAAATGAAAACTTCACCAATGGCACTAATAAAGTGCCATTATCCCTCTGAAAGGTTGAGGGGTTTTAAGGAAAAAGAGTGATGGACTTGTTTGTGAGCCTGAATCTCTGTGGTCCTGTTATCCTACGTCTTCAGTCTCTGAACCTATTTCCTCACTTGTGAATCTAATGCAGCACCTGCTCCTCCATGGAGTTTGAGGCTCAGGGAGTCTGTGACAGGGCTTTGTGAGGTCAATTCACCTGAGACCTCTTTGGTGCAAAGACCTTTTGCACCTATTCTGGTGCTTCTTCCCCACCCTTCCCCCTAAATTTTTGGCATTTTTAGCACTGTAGACCAAGTTATCTAAAGGGCACAGCTGATTCTATTTTACCCTCCTAGAAACTCTCAAAATTGTAGTGTCTTGTGAACAGTGAGATGTTTTATTTCCATCTGAGTAACTCTTTTTACTTTAAGTATATTTTTTCAAATAATAGTTTCATTTTTCTTTTTAGGGTATATGAATTAAACCAAAGCATTCGTGAAAGGTAAAGTAGCTACTAAGTGAGTAGTTCACTGAGATAGTTTCAGGTAGGACAGCTTTAGGTGAGATGGTTTTAAGTGAGTTGCCTTTGCTTATCCACAGTACAGGAACATGGAAACCCTACCCGAGCTGGCAAGTCCCCGCACAGCCTCAACTGCACGCAGCAAAAGGGAAGAGATCAACGTGGAAGCATGTTCCTGCCATGCATGGTTTGGAGCTCTTCAGAAGGTTTTGCATGGTATTCCAGAAGCTCTAAGGAGACGAAAGCTGGGCAGGCTGGGGCAGACTTCCTAAAGGAAGTGGCATTTGTGCTGAGTCCAGAGGATAAGATGAAGAAAGACAGGAAATAGGCTGAGGGACGTGTTAAAGCCAACATTGAGTGACAAAAAAGGAGGCATGTTTGGGTCAGAGTGAGCATCTCCAGTCATGGGAACAGGGAGAAGGTAGAGATAAAAAAGGCAGTCAGAGACAAAACTGGAAAAGAACCCTCTGTGCCCCTAATAGAGGGTCTCGAATGCCTCACAAAGGAGGAAAACTGAGAACAGAAACAATGCTGTCTAGATCTGAGAAACATCTTGCTTTCTCCTTTGACCCCCCACCAGGAGTCCCTGGGTGATGCCATTAACACAATTGGCTGCTAACTAAAAGGTTGGAGGTTCAAGCCCCCCCAGAGGCACCTCAGAAAAAAGGCAATCTACTTGGTGGTCTACTTCTCAAGAAATCAGCATTTAAAACCCTATAGAACACAGTACTACTCTAACACACATGGGGTCATCATGAGTCAGAGTCAACCCAAATGGTATTGCTCATCCCCCAAAGAGAGAGACAGGCTGAATAAATATATGTTTTTAAGTTAATTTTTCAGTATTTTAATGGATCTTCCGAGTTCCTTTAGGGGAAAGGAGAATACATAATTGGAGAATGTCCTCAGCCTTGGAGGGCTAATATCAAGAAGACAGTTCTTTCCCTGATAGATGGTCTTTTGACATGAGTATGAGAAATAGAACAAGGGCCTAGGGAACCACCAGATCTTTTAATGCTCTTCCTTACAGAGTGGCCACAGCTCAGGGCTCACCTAGGCATCATTCCTCCCATCCCAGCTGGGCCCAACCCTGTTAGCTCACCAAATTGCGATAAGATCACAGCCCTCAGGGTACCCTTGGACTGACCATTCCCTGCAAACAAGAGTTAATTAATGCAGGGCCATGGGACCCAGCCCGACAATGGTGTCTATTCTCCCCCAGCTATGCTTGAACAGCTCCACTTAATATTTATAAACCCAGATATGCCTGTTCATTGAAGGGAGGCTGGGGCCCCGGGGGACTGCTTTGCTGCATTTGTTTCATGTGTCCAGAGGCTCAGATGTGAGGTAAGAGACAGCCTGGACTGAGAGAGATAGGCCCCACCCAGGAAACTTGGGCTCCTCTGAGGTTTTCTGAGGAGAACTTTACCCCAGCCCCACCCCAGGGCTGATGTGCATGGAATCTCCCACACTTCTGGCTATCACCCTTCCTTGGAGAAAGGTAAAAGTCTAATATCAAATTTAATTAAGTGCATAGGTCAAAAAGGAGCTCTGGTGGCACCAAAATCAAGCCCACTGCCATCGAGTTGATTTTGACTTCTAATAACCCTCATTGGGTTTCCAAGGCTCTAAATCTTCATGGAAGTAAGATTGCCTCATCTTCCTCCCATGAACTGGCTACTTTGAAGTGGCAGTTTGAACCACCGACCTTCTGGTTAGCAACCAAATGCCTTATACACTACACCACCAGAGTAAAGAGCTGGGTAATAAACATTTTAGGCTCTGCAGGCCGTACTGTCTTATTTGTGACTATTCAAATTTGCCTATGTAGAGCAAAAGCAGTCACAGCTCATATTAAATGGATGAGCATGCTGTGTACCGATAGTTTTATTTATGGACAATGAAAATTGATTTTCATATAATTTTCAATGACATGTCATGAAATGTTATTCCTCTTTTGATTTTTTTTCAACCTAAATGTAAAAACTATTCTTAGCTCACCAACCATATAAAAATAGGTGCAAGCCAGATTTGGCTAGCAGTCTCCAATGTAAGGTATGACTGGCCAAGATACCACAAAACCCAAGGAGCCCTACAAAAGGGAGGCTGAGTCATACTTTTTATTCCCAGCTTTCTGCCATGGCCCCAGTCTGCCACTCTGACCAACACAAGCCCTAAGCTAGGCTGGAGCTTGAAAGCCAAAAACGTTGGCCAAGACCTGCACCATTCACCACACCCAGACCGAAGACATGAGACTTCAAAGAAGTCTTAGAGGTGGACCCAGGCCAAAGCATCCTTAGAAACCTGAGGCTACCCTCAGCCCAGGGGTCTTTCCCGATCAGCCATGCACCATCCCTAAAGACAGCCTCAAGAGAGCAAATCAGAATTTTCAAGATTATGAGTGTTTGGGAAAATTTATTTAATATTTAATTTATTAATATTTAATTTATTAATATTTAATCATTGCTCTGCTTGGGAGGAGGTATAGAAATATATATATGCATGTATATATGTTATAAGGAGCTCTGGTAGCATAGTGCCTAAGCATTTGACTGCTAACCAGAAGGCTGGCGGTTCAAACGCACCAGCCACTCCTCGGAAGGAAGATGGGGCAATCTACTTCCGTAGTGATACTGCCTCAGAAATCCAAGGAGGGATCGCTATGAGTCGGGTCCGACTTGACGGCACATAACAACAACAACAAATGTATGCATGCACATGTATGTGTATATGTGTATGTATGTGTGGTGGTTATGTTTTTGTGTCAACTTGGCTGGGCCTGGTTAAGTGGCTGGGCAGCTGGTGGTAGTTATTCCCATGATGAGACTGGCAATCAACTCCATGGTGGAATCTACCACAAGCAGCTGAGTAGCTGCTTTGGGTATGTGGTCTGCTTCCCGTATATAAGGAGAAGCCTTTGGGAATGGTCTCTAGCCTATGGCATGCTTGGACCCTGCATGTAGCCATGTTGTTGCTCAGCAGCTTGCTATGCTCTGCTGACCTTGGGACTTACAAAGGACTTAAGTTAATGGTCTGTCATGTGGTTTGGTAACATCGGGACTGTGCCTTTTTACTTGTCAACCTTGGGGCTTCTCAGCCTCAGCAACCAGCAGTTGTCTGAGTGAAGAAACACTTCTAGCTCCAGTGGGCTGGGAGCAGGAGTCAGAGCTGAAGCCCAAGGTTGAGGGGCTTTCACTCAGCCCCTAGAGCCTGGCACTTTGAACTTGGTTAAATTCTCCAAATTGTAAGAATAAACTCCTGTTTGTTAAGACCATCCCATTTATGGTATATTCTTGTCAGTGTGGCACTAGGTAACCAGAACTGCATGTATGTGATGTATATGTGTGTGTATATATATGTGTGTGTGTGTGTGTGTGTGTATACACAATATGCACACAAAAAAACCAAACATACTGCCATTGAGTCAATTCAACTCATAGTAACCCTTCCTTGGGTTTCCAAGGCAGCATCACTGTGGAAGTAGATTGCCCCATCTTTCTTCTAGGGAGTGGCTGGTGAATTTGAACTGCCAGCCTTCTGGCTACCAGTCAAATAGATATATGTGGCGCTCTGGTGGAGCAGTGGTTATAGCATTTGGCTGATAACCAAATGGTCTGCAGTTTGAACCCACCAGCCACTCCACGGGAAGAAGATGAGGCAGTCTGTTTCCATGAAGATTTACAATGTTGGAAACCCTATGGGGCAGTCCTACTCTGTCCTAAAGGGTCACTATGAGTCAGAATCAACTCAGTGGTAGTGGGTTTTTTAATATGTGTATGTGTATTAATATGTGTATGTCATTGTTGTTAGGTGCCACTGAGTCTGTTCCACTCATAGCAACCCTATGTACAACAGAATGAAACCATGCCTGATCTTGTGCCATCCTCATAGTCCTTGCTATGCTTGAGCCCATTGTTGTATCAATCTATCTCCTTGAGGGTCTTCCCCTTTTTTGCTGACCCTTTACTTTACCACACATGCAAGTGTGCCACACAGCCAGTTTGTCCTTTTCCATTTTATGAGGGACCCTTGTAGGCCCAGATACTAACTGAGGCCAAATTGTGGCTCTCTGACAAGGGACTGGATGAGGTAGGACAAGCCCCAGTTATGAGCTCTGCCAGAATTACTCCTTCTGGAGAGTGTTCCCTTGGGGACCCCTCATACCTCTCTCATTTGGAACAATCTCCAGCTATCAAAGTATTTCTGATACTGTTGAACCTCAAAAGGAAAGTGCCAGAGTCTCCCTGGCCCATGTGTAAATATATCTGTTCTCTCCCTAGGGACATTGAGCTCTTTATGTCATCAGGTATTAAGAAGCGCAGCTTTTGCAAAGACACAGAACGTCCTGCCATGCCCTCCCCCCAATGGGTGCCCATCTGTCCTACCTTTAGATAATGCAGAAATCACTGAGTGGTATTGCTAGAGAAAAGGCCTGTTCCATGGAGATTTGACTTTGCCACTGTGGTGCAGTCAATTACTTGGTATGGCTCTTCTAGTCTTGGTCTTTGTGACTCCCACCAGATGAGTGAGTGAAACTATGCAAATGTGTGGTATTTTGTGGCCCACCAAGGGGACTAGACAGCTTGCTAATAATATAAATAAGGTATATGACACCCTTGTGGGGGTAGGACCATGGAAATAAGGTGTATGAAATTCTAAGAGTCAGTTTTGTCATTCCTCTAGCCTTAAAGGCAGAAAGGGAGATCTTACTACCACCAAGAAAAAAGAGCCAGAAGTAGAGTGGAGTGAGATCTTGGATCCAAGATCCCTGTGCTGGAAGAGAGACCAGCAGAAAAACTGGCAGAGAGACCAGCTGAGATGACAGCAGAGAGATGGCTGAGAAACCAGCAGAAAGGCCAGCAGGGAAATAGTGGCAGCAGAAGCAGCAGAACCCAGAGACTAGCGCAAGACAGGACAGTGGGCTCACAAGCCCATGGGACAAGAAAGCTGAGTGTTTTGGGGAAGGAGTATTGCTGGTGGAGTGGGGTACACCTATCAGCAGAGCTAAAAGAGCTTTGTAACTCTTGTCAGAGCAGGACAGAAGCCAAGCTGAGAGGCCAAGGACCAAAGAGAGGCTTGCCTTTGGGTATAGCCAAGGGAAGCCTGTCCTGACAGAATTGTATCCTGAGAGCATTCCTAAATCTGAATTGTAACCTGTTACTTCCCTAATCAACCCCATAATCATGAGTATCATCTGTGAGTTCTGTGTGGCCACTGCAACAAATTATCAAAACCAATAGAAAAGCAGTGAGTGCCATGGGAGGGATGGTTGGTGTGGTAGTTAAGTTTGTGTGTCAACTTGGCTGGGCCTGATTGGGTAGCTGGGCAGCTGGGTGTAGTATTCCCAATGGTGAGATTGGCAATCAACTCCATGGTGGAATCTTCTGTGAGCAGCCGAGTAGCTGCTTAGGAATGTGGCCTGCTTCCTGTATATTAGGAGAGAAGTCTTGGGGAACAGTCTCTAGCTTATGGCACGTTTGAAACCTGCATGTAGCCATGTCATTGTTCAGCAGCCTGCCATGCTCTGTTGACCTTGGGACTTTCAATGGACTTGAATTAATAGCCTGTGGTGTGGTTTGGTAACATTGAGACTACGCCTTTTTACTTGTCAACCTTGGGCTTGTCAGCCTCAGCAGCCAGCAGCTGTCTGAGTAAAGAAAAGCCTCTAGCTCCAGTGGGCCAGGAACAGGAGGCAGATCTGAAGCCCAAGGTTTAGGGGCTTTCCCCCAGCCCCTAGAGCCTGGAACTTTGAACTTGGACTTAAAGCCTCCAAACTGTAAGAGAGTAAACTCCTGTTTGTTAAAGCCATCCCATTGATGGTATATTCTTGTCAGAGCAGCACTAGGTAACCAGAACAGTTGGTGTCGGAATTGGTAAAAAGGTTGGGGGATGGCAGCATGTCTGACTTATACCTCATAGGAATAAGTTTTGGGCTGATGCTATTGACCCTTCTCTCTCCCCCCTCAAGAAGTTAGAGGACGTAAGGAGACACTGCCTCCACGTCTTTTTGGAGCCACTTTGGGATGCAGCACATTTTTATGTTCAATTTTTGTACTTCTGAAATTCCTCATTTCAATTCTTCTTAATATATTTTAGAGGGCTTTGAAGCAAATATATCTGTATAGGTCTTAAATTTCAAGACTAAAGCACAGGTGACAACTTCCCACCACTAGAATACTGTCAAATAATCACTATCACAGGACATTTTAAAGACAAAATCCGTATTTATTAGTGATGTTGAATTTTTAAATTTATTTTTAATTGTGGTAAATAGATATGCAACAAAACATTGGCCATCTTCACATGTACAGTTCATTGATATTAATTTTGTTATGCTCTTCAACCATCACCCTAATCTATTTTCAAATGTTTTCATCACCCTTAACAGAAGTTCATTGTCCCCTAAGCATTATGTCTTCCTTTCTTCCTCCTTCCCATTTTCCATTGTTGTTGTTATTGTTGTTAGGTGCTGCCAAGTGGGTTCCAACTCATAGTAACCTTATATACAACAGAATGAAACACTATCTGGTCACACACTATCCTCACAATTGTTGCTATGTTTGAGCCCATTGTTGCAACCACTGTGTCAATCCATCTCTTTGAGGATCTTCCTCTTTTTCACTGACTCACTACTTTACCGAGCAGGATATCCTTCTCCAGGGGCTAGTGCCTCCTGATATCAAAACCAAAGTCCATGAAATGAAGTCTCACCATTCTTGCTTCCAAGGAGCATTATGGCTGTACTTCTTCCAAGACAGATTTGTTATTCTTCTGGAAGGCCATGATATATTCTACATCTTGGCCAACACCACAATTCAAATACATCAATTCTTCTGTGGTCTTCCTTATTCATTGTCCAGCTTTCATATGCATATGAGGCAAATGAAAAGACCATGGTTTGGATCAGGCATATCACAATCCTCAAAATGATGTATTTGCTTTTTAACAGTTTAAAGAGGTCTTTTGCAGCAGATTTTCCCAGTGCGATATGTTGTTTGATTTCTTGACTGTTGCTTCCATGAGTGCTGATTGTGGGTCCAAGTATAATGAAATCCCTTGACAACTTCAGTCTTTTCTCCATTTATCATGATGTTGCTTATTGGTCCAGTTGTAAGAATTTTTCTTTTATTAGTGTTGAGGTGTAATCTACACTGAAGGCTTAGTCTTTGATCTTCAATAGTAAGTGCTTCAAGTCCTCTTTGCTTTCAGCAAGGAAGGTTGTGTTATCTGCATATCAGAGGTTGTTAATGAGTCTTTCTCCAATCATGATGCGTCATTCTTCTTCATATAGTCCAGCTTTTTGGATTATTTCCTCAGCATATAGATTGAATAAGATTTTCCCTTGATAACCACCAATAAACCTCAGTATCTGTGTTCAATTTTTTAAAATATTATTGAAGTAATAAATAAACAAGACAAAATACTTCCAGTATATTTTCATGAAACACCACAGTGCCCTAGCCCACCCTTCCTTTGCCCCTAATTCCACTCTAGAGAGGCACCACTTGTCACAGTTTTTCATCAAATCCTTCTTCTGGTTACCTTATAACTTTAAGTAGTATGCTTCTATCCCTGGAGTAGTCATTAGAACTATTTACATACATTCAGTGGTCACTCTGTACCTTCCAGGCACTTAGTAAGACTAGGACTATTCTCCCTTACCACCTTTGGGGTTATACCTGCCCATGAGGCAGTCCCTGTAAAATAAAATGTGAGGAAACAAAATCAGTGTGACTTCTAAGTGGTCACCTATAAAAGACAGTGCACAACTGCTGTGTCATGTTTCTCCTTTAGCACTCACAGAAGAATGATTGAGAGGAATCCTCTACAACCTGCATTCCTGAGAGACTTAGATGAGCAGTGTTTTGGTTACCTAGTGCTACTCTAACAGAAATACCACAAATGGGGTGGCTTGAACCAACAGGAGTTTATTCTCTTACAATTTTGGAGGCTTTAAGTCTGAGTTCAAAGTGCCAGGCTCTAGGGGCTGAGTGAAAGCCCCTCAACCTTGGGCTTCAGCTCTGCCTCCTGCTCTCAGCCCACTGATCTGGAGACTTTTCTTTATTCAGACAGCTGCTGGCTGCTGAGGCTGACAAGCCCAAGGTTGACAAGTAAAAAGGCACAGTCCCAATGTTATCAAACAACATGGCAGGCCACTAATTCAAGTCCAGATGAAGTCCCAAGATTAGCAGGGTATGGCAGGCTGCTGAACAACAACTTGGCTACATGCAGGGTCCAAGACTGCCAAAAGGCTAGAGACCAGTCCCAAAGCTTCTCCTTATATACGGGAAGCAGACCACATCCCTAAAGCAGCTACTCAGCTCCTCGCAGCAGATTCAACCATGGAGTTGATTGTCTGTCTCATCAGAGGGAATAACTACCTCCAGCTGCCCAACCACCCAATCAGGCCCAACCAAGTTGACAACAACCTTAACAACCATAAGCAGAGACCTGTGTTCCCTATTCCATGAACCTGAAGTAAATTTTGTTGTGTTAAGTTACTGTAACTTGGGGGTTGTTTGTTACACAACATACCCTTGTCTGTTCTGGTTGATAAAACCTCTATTATTTTTTTCTTTAATTTATCAGCTTTAGAAATTATCTATTGATTCTAAATTATTAAAGGTAAGCATTTCCTCTCTTATGTTGCTTCACACTACCCCTAAACAATATTTTAAAAATAATAATACAGTTGCTGATTATTTGACTTTAACTTGTGAAAACCCCATGTGTGTCAGTAGAACTGCTCATAGGTTTGTCAGTAGCTGATTTTTCAAAAGTGGATTGCCAGGTGTTTCTGCTGCAGTACCTCTGGGTGGACTCAAACCAAATGATAGTTATATTAGTTGTTCTTCCATTGCTTATCTTTGTAAATATTTCTTCCATCAGCTTGGCTTTCCATATGTAAACTAAGATTGTAGCAAACAAAGCTCTGTCCCTTCTCCTCTGCTTTCTCCTTCTACCATTCCACATTTATCAAGTATAACTTTATTTTTACATTGTTAGGACTAATAACATTTACATTCATCCTGAAGCCATAGTTAAGTCTTTTAAGTTTTATTACTAGGTTGATTCTAAAAGATAAATATTTTTTAGATAAGAAATTCTGTTTATATTACTCTGGTCATATAAATATTGTCCCATTCAGAGGCATGTGGTATGGTAAAAGCTTATTCTCCACAAGTTTAATACTAAGATCCTTTTATCACTCAAGGGAGATTTTCTTTCTGTACTCTATAAGTTGCTCAAAGTCATGGAACATGTTATTTTCTTCATATCTAAAATATGGCTTTGTTGTACAGTTTGTGCTTTTCCTAGACATTATAAGTACCTGCCCAATTGATAGCCATTCCTCCAGGCTGTTTAGAACTGATTTTATTCAGGTGGCAATATGCCCAGCCTCAGAAGATGAACCATGACTAGTCTAAGTCAGTGGTTCTCAAACCTGGTGATTAGAATGACCTGGGGGAGTTTTGTTAAAAGTCAAACGTACAGGTGCCACCGATGTCGATTGGAAAAGAATCTCTGGAGGTGAGAATTTTTTGTTTGTTTGTTTAAGCGCCACCAAATTGAGAATAACTCATTTAAACTAATCCTAATTATTCTGTTTCCTTTTGCCAGATACTTACTTTCCCAGCCTACCTTGTAGTGAGGGGTAGGTGCATGACCCACTTATGGGCAGTAGGACATAAGGAGAGGTATCCTTGAAGTATCTGGAAAAAATTTTTCTCTCTGACAAAAGGAAAGGACTTCTTTCACCTCTATTTTTTCTACCTTTTTCTGCTTTGCATTCTTTTGCTTTTGAATGCAACGTCCCTGGAACCATGAGGTGACAATCATGAGAACTAAAAGTCCTTGTGCTAAGGGTGGCAGAACAGAGGAATGGAAATAGCCTGAGTTCTTGATGACATCTTTGAGCTTCTGAGACAACTTAGAGATCATCCATCTCTGAATTTCTTGTTAAGTAAACACTAAATGTCCTAATGGCTTAAGCCACTTTGAGGCAGATTACCTGTTACTTGCAGCTGAAAACATTCTTTTGGACATCCCTTCCTTTCTTTTTTAGAGAAGAAGCACATCTTCACCATGCTACTATCTTCCAATCTATCTTTTACATATTCCATTTTTATTTTATGTAGTCTAATTGGTCTCTACTTCTTTCCAAGACTACTGCATAACATCATCCTAGAATGTATCTTCACTATACTCATGAGTTGTTGTTATTGTTGTTGTTGTTATGTGCCGCCGAGTCAGCCCCAACTCATAGCGACCCCTCCTTGGGTTTCCGAGATGGTATCACTACAGAAGTAGATTGCCCAACCTTCCTTCCAAGGAGTGGCTGGTGGGTTTGAACCGCCAGCCTTCTGGTTAGCAGTCAAATGACTTAGGCACTGAGCTACCAGAACTCCTACTCATGAGTTAGTGCCTCTACTTGTTGTGTCCCATACCTTCACCATCATTGGTTTCCTGGAGGATAGCCTCATAAAACAACCACAAGAGACAAAATATTTGCCTTACCCTTACACTTGAGTTATACTTTTTCCTTGCTAGGGTTGCTTAGGGAAACACTCCTGCTAGTCTGATTTTCATTCCTTTGAACTGTTTTGTTCCTGCAAACTCCTTGGTGTTTCTCTTTATCCTTGTTGTTGTTGTTGTTATGTGCTGTCGAGTCAGACCCGACTCATAGCGACCCCTCCTTGGGTTTCCGAGGCATTATCACTACGGAAGTAGATTGCCCCATCTTCCTTCCGATGAGTGGCTGGTGGGTTTGAACCGCCAGCCTTCTGGTTAGCAGTCAAGTGCCTTAGGCACTATGCTACCAGAGCTCCTTCTTTAGTGTTCTGGAATTCCACAAATATTAATCCTGTGGAAACTCACTCAAGCCAAAAATCAAACTCATCGTCATTGAGTCAATTCCAACTCATAGCAACCCCATAGGGGTTCTAAGGCTGTAAATCTTTATGGAAGCAGACTGCCTCATCTTTCTTCTGCAGAGCAGCTGATAGATTCAAACCACTGGGCTTTTGGTTAGCAGCCAAATGCCTTAACCAATGCACCACCAGAGCTCCTTAAATACTCACTGGGCATTATTATTTTGAAAATTTGTGTCTCTTTTCAGCTCTTAAAGTTTTCCACATATTATGTCTCATAATTTTATCCCTTCATTTTCTCTATTCTCACTAGAAACATTTTATGTTGATTTTTTACTTTCTGGATTAATCTTTGGCTTTTATCATTTTTCCACATTTTCTATTTTGCTCTGTGTTCCAGAAATATTCTCCGCTTATCTCTCAACTCCTCTTTGATTTTTTATTTGTTCTACAATCTTTTCCTGTTTTTTTTTTTTTTATTTCCTGAATGCACTTTATTGTTTAACAGTATTTTGTTCTTGATTTTAAAATATAGTATCTTCTTGAAGGATACTTCAAGATCTTTTAGTTTTAAATTATGATCCTTGAATTGTCTCTTTTTTCTCTACAGTAACTAGTTCTCCTCACTCATCATAATCTTTCCCTTATTGTGTTGCTGATGTTCTTGTATGTTTGTTGATTCTGTATCAGTTAATACTTAAGGTAAACAACTGGCTGGCTTTCTAGGAAGCCAAACTGGGCTTTACCTGTACACAAGTCTATTTTCTTGACATGTTTCTCTCCTGAATATGATGGTTAACTGGGGACTTTGTGTATAAGTCTGTCACTTATACACTGGTCAGCAGGGAGCTCAACTTTAAACTGAGGACTTCTAAAATGCCAGCATGGGAAAGGCATTACTCTGAGGCTCTGAAGAATTCCATTCAATCTCTTTGAAAAAGAGTCCTCTTCTTGCTAGCCCGCTGCCCGTGTTCTGCCCATGTTCTGCGTGGAAGTGGGAGAGGACTTTAATAAGAGCCCTATGAGAATTACCTGGGATCTTGTTAAAAATGTAGATTTTGATTCAGTATATCTTGGATGGAAATGCAAATTCTTAGCAGGAGTTTGAACCAAAAGAACTGGTTCAAAGCCCTGATGAGCTTACATCCAATAAAAAGCTTCTACCCACTTTAAGTCTTTCAGAAATTTGTTGATATATTCTTACATACCCCTTATGATCTGTTCACTGTTATGGATTTATTCCTTTAGTTTGTCTTCTTGAGAAACTAGCCTATATGAAGAAAACTGCAGCATGGGGATTGGAGGAAGGCTCATTTATAACCTGCAATATGCAGCTGACCCAACCTTGCTTGCTGAAAATTAAGATGACTTGAAGCACTTACTGATGAAGACCAAAGACTATAACTTCAGTATAGATTATACCTAAAGGTAAAGAAAATGAAAATCCTTACAACTGGGCCAATAAACAACATGGCCAATGGAGAAGAAATTAAAGTTGTCAAGGATTTCGTTCTACTTGGATCCACAATCAGCACTCATGGAAGCAAACCTGCTGCAAAAAGACCTCTTTAAAGTGTTAAAAAGCAAAGGTGTCACTTTGATGGCTAAGGAGTGCCTGACACAAGTCAGGGTCTTTTCAATCACTCACATGCATGTGAGAGATGGACAATAAACAAGGAAGACACAAGAAAAACTGATGCATTTGAACTGTGGTGTGGGCAAAGACTGCTGAATATACTATGGACTTCTACAAAAAATGAACATACTAGTCTTAGAAGAAATACAACCAGAATATTCCTTAGAAGCAAGTACGGCAAGATGTCAGCTCACTTACTTCAGACGTGTCATCAAGATAAAGCCCAGAAAAGAACATCGTGCTTGGATCATGTAGTGGGATATTGTCTTAGGCTGGGCTTTCTAGAGAAGCAAAATCAGTGAAGCATATATATATGGAGAGAGAAAGATTTATCTCAAGGAAAAGGCCTACACAGTTCTAGAGGTTGGCAAGTCCCAAGCCCATAGGTTAGACATTCTGGAAGTTTCTCCTACCTCAAATAGCTGCAGAGGCTGACAAACACCGGATCAGCAGGTAATACAGGAGGCTACTGGCTTTGGAGGCTGATGAATCCAAGATCAGCTGATAAGAAGGAAGGCTGTGGGCTTACAGGCTAAAAAGGCAACGATCCCAAAATCGGCATGCAATGTGGCAGGTCATTGGTTCAAGTGCAAGAACTAGAGACGATGAGGAGCCAAATACAAGATCCAGATCCAACAGAAAGCCGGAGAGCTCTGCCAGAGCTTTTCCATACACATTGGAAGAAGACCATACCCCTGAAGTAAACTTCCTTTCAACTCACTCATCACTGATCATAGCCAATATTATCATGGTGGTGGTGGTAGTAGTACATCCCCCAAGCCATGGAAAACATTCTCATAAAATCTTGTTTGCAGCAGTATATTGAATAGTAACACGTCTGGGGTTAGTATGTTGTTGTGCTGTTGTGAGGTGCCATTGAGTCAGCTCCTACTCAGAGTGACCCTATGTACAACAGCACAAAACATGTCCCGGTCCAGTGCTATCCTCACAATCTTTGCTATGCTTGAGGCCATCATTACAGCCACTGCGTCAATCTACTTTACCACTATGATGTCCTTCTCCACTATGATGTCTCTACTCACAGCATGAACAAAGTACATGAGACAAAGTCTGGTCATTCTCACTTCTAAGTAGCATTTCAACTGCACTTCCTCTAGGACAAATTTGTTCATTCTCTAGCAGTCCATGATATTTTCAGTATTCTTCACCAACACAATTCCAACGCATCAATTCTCCTTTTATCTTCCTTACTCATTGTCCAGATTTTACATGCGTATGAGGTGATTGAATATACCATGGAGCTCTGGTGGCATAGTGCCTAAGGCATTTGACTGCTAACCAGAAGGCTGGAGGTTCAAACCCACCAGCCACTCATCGGAAGGAAGGTTGGGCAATCTCTTTCTGTAGTGATACCATCTTGGAAACCCAAGGAGGGGTCGCTGTGAGTCGGATCTGACTCCATGGCAATGGTTGCATTGTGTTTTGGGATCAAGGGCACATTATTCTTCAAAGTAACATCTTTGCTCTTTAACATTTCAAAGAGGTATTTTGCAGCAGATCTGCCCAGTGTAATATGTCACCTGACTTCTTGATTGCTGGTTCCATGGACATTGATTGTGGATCCAAGTAAAATGAAAGCCCTGATAACTGCAATCTTTTCTCCCTTTATTATGATGCTGCTTATTAATCCAATTGTGAGGATTTTTGTTTTCTTTCCGTTGCGGTGTAATCCATATTGAAGGCTATCGTCTTTGATCTTCATCAGTAAGTGCTTTGAGTCTTCTTCACTTTCAGCAAACAAGGGGTCATTATTAAAAAAACCAAACTCACTGCTGTTGAGTAGGATCTGACTCATAGCGACCCCTCCTTGCGTTTCTGAGATGTTATCACTACAGAAATAGATTGCCCTACCTTCCTTCTGAGGAGTGGCTGGTGGGTTTGAACTACCAGCCTTCTGGTTAGCAGTCTAATGCCTTAGGCACTACACCACCAGAGTTCCTAGGGTTTAGTATGTTGTTGCTATGTGCCGTCAAGTCGGACCCGACTCATAGCAACCCCTCCTTGGGTTTGGCGTAGCTTCCTAGCATCACAGCAACACACAAACCACCACAATACAACAAACAGACAGAGAGAGAGAAGCTAGGGTACCTCGAGAAGGCTTTTGCTCTACGATGTGAGACCGCCCTGGGATGCTTGTTATCTTTATAATATGTACAGACTCATGAAATCAGTCCTATGTGTGGATTTCCCAGGGACACTAGTAAATGGACTGAATTGTGTCTCAGAGATACAGGGACGGCCAGAGAGACCCACAAGTATAGAACTGGAGAGAAACAGGAGAAGGCAGCCCATTAAAATGAGTGGACATGTGGAGAGGGCTCCTGACTCCCTGCCACTGAGCTGGACATACAGGCTGCACAGGCCCAGCTGTCCTCTGGGCACATGTCTATGGACACCCTGCCACAAGTCATGTACTGGACCAGCCTCTCTCCAGGCTGAGTATGAAGACAGATCCAAAGAAGGATAAAATGCTCAGGAATGACTTTGCTATATTTTAATTTGTTTACTCTGAAAGGCTTTTTAAAATTGTAGTCTTTACTCAAAAAGCCCAGGGTACAAGAAATAGAACATGTGAAAATTCCAGTAATGAAGATATTGGAACAATAATAGCATCAGAAAAAGAAAGTAAATATGAAGGTAAGAAGGCCACTTTTTCAAAGATAAGTCTATTACTATGCCCCAAAAGTCAATAAGCCCTGAGAGAGAGAGCCTCTGCTGGTGGGTGATGCAAGAGTTCACTAAGAATGTTTGAGGTTTTGAAACCTGCAGTGGAGGGAAGAACAAGTAGCCAGCAAATACGGCACACCTGGGAGTTACTGTGTGTTAACACTTGTTGTATGCTAGGCAGCCCTTGCACCAAGTGCTTTCCCTGTGTTATTTCACACAAATGTCAAAACAAACTTGTGAGGTCGATGTTGTAACCCCATTCTACAGGTGAGGAAACTGAGGCTCACGGGAAATAGAGAATCAGTGTCTAAACTGCAACTCAAACCAGGCTATGCTGGTCCATAGGTCATTTTCCTGCTGGTTTTCATGAGTCTGATAAAATCAAGTGCTTCTGTACAGAGGGTGCAGCTGATCACATAGAGAGCATGATTGGAATTGGGAAAAACCTAAGTGCCTGTAAGACCCAGGTTTGACTCCCAGACAGTATACCTCACATACAGCCACCACCCATCTGTCAGTGGAGGCTTGTATGTTTCTAGGATGCTGAACAGGTTTCAGTGGAGTTTCCCAGCTAGACAGACCAGGAAGAAAGGCCTGATAATCTACTTCTGAAAATCAGCCAGTGAAAACTGACAATGGTCTTATCTGCAACCAATTATGGGGATGGTGTGGGACCAGGTAGGGTCTCTTTCCATTGTGTGTGGAGTTGCCATTGGTCTGACTCAACAACTGCAAATAACATTGCTCAAGGGGGCCGACTTCTCATGATCCAGACCCTAGAAAGGAGGGTGCACTCTAGGTTGCCTGCTCAGAAAAGACTACCTCTTGGCCCTAAGGATGGATAAAATTCAATGATGGATGAGGCATAGCAATCCAATCTCAGAGACATGCCTCTATAGCAGGAAAACTGCCCCCCAACACAGGCAGAGCTTCCAACCTGGCTAGCTGTCTGCCAGCAAACTTTTTAGATCTGAAGGGGCAGGGCCTTTGCACCCCATCAGTCAAACTGAACCAAAGCATCATTTTCAAGTTGAAGTTTGCATTTAACTTTTGTTTAATTTCAAACAGAAATTTATGGTCCAGCAACACATAACCCTGTAAATCATCATTAAAATGCCTCAAGTTGTGAAACAATGACAAGAATGATAATCAATGGACATATATCAAAAATGAGAGGTTTATGTTGGGCTGAGACAATAGCACAACAAAGCAAATGTTTGCATTCTTGAAGAATAGCATTCTCATTTATAAAGTATGAGTAATAAAATCAATACTGCTGAAATTGAGCAATAAGAGGGTGGAGCATGTTTTCTTGGCCTTGTGACAGATGACTAGATAAGAATGTTCTATACTCTCTTTACTAAATAAAAGCATGCCCCTAAGATTTCAATATCCTATTTATGGTGGTGGTGGCTTTTTCTTCCAAACAGGTTATAAATGAAGGTGAGACTGCAAATATGTGAAAATAATGCCCAGTATCTCGACTATTGAACATTCAATAAATATTTGTAGGTGAATTGATAATTATCTTTCTTTTAAGAATAACCAAACCCAAGGATGTGGTCACGGCTTGGTCACAGCCAGCTACCCAGAGGGACCGAGTAGTTGAACCTGCAGGCTTGGGACCATAGTCACAGGGGACATCAAGCTCAATTGGCATAACATACTATACAAAACATTGTTCCACCTCCTACTTTGGCGAGTAGTGACTGGGATCTTAAAAGTTAGCAAGCTGCCATCTAGATGCAATGATGGGTCTCTCCTCATCCAGAGCAAAGAAGAATGAAGAAAACCAAAATTCATGGAAACAATTAGTCCTAGTGACTGGTACACCATCCAATCTGCAGCCTATATGACTATGAGACCAGAAGAACTAGATGATGCCTGGCTACCACTGTCATCCACTTGGAAGGGGATCTATGTAGGAGATCCTTGATAGAGAGGGAGAACAATGTGGAACAAAACTCAAAATCATTTGGAGAAAAAGGGGGGGACCAGTTTTGCTGGTCCAATAGAGCCTGGTGGAACCACTGAGACTATGGCCCCTAACTGCCCTTCAGATCTAGAATTGAACCCACGCCTGTGGTTTCCAGCCAAACAAAAGACAGGCATATGAGTTGAACATTTACCTCAAGTAGTTACACTCCTTGGAGAGAACAATCATGGGAGAAAGAAGGGCTGCTTACGCACAGGGAGACAGCTCAGGGGACAGGAGTGCATGGAGGGATGGACACAGGGAAGAGATAACTATGGGGAGGAAGTGGGAGGGGAGCTGTTGCATTGTGGTAAACTGTGGTCAATGTCATGAGACAAAATATATGTGAACCACTGTATGGAAAGTGAATTTGCTCTGTAAACCTTCACCCAAATCACAATTAAAAAAAAAAAAAAAAGAATAACTAAACCAAACCCATTGTCATGGAGTTGATTCCAGTTCATGGTGACTCTATGTATTTAAGAGCAGAACTGTGCTCCATTGGGTTTTTGATGGTATAATGAACTTAAGGGAGCCTAGGTGGTACAAATGGTTAATGCACTCAGCTACTGGCCATAAGATTGGGGTTTGAGTCCACAGGCAGCACCACAGATGAAAGACCTGATGATCTACTTTCAAAAAATCACCACTGAAAACTCTTTGGAGTACAATTCTACAGTGTAACACATGAGTCGGAACTGACTTGATGGCAACAGGTTCAGTTTGGTTAATGAACCTAAATATGAATCTGAATCCCTCTGGCCCAAGGCCCATTTTGGACTGGAGTGGAGGATGTTTGGAATGTGCACTCTAAACTGTGATGGAAAGTGCAGAGCTTTAAACACACTTGAGAACAATTATTATTGATAAAGTGTTTGCAGTGGTGGTGATGATAAAGGACACTGTGATGGCAAGACCTAAGACCTGGGCAGATCCAAAAAAGCAATTGGCACTTCTTCTCCATGTGGTTTCAGACAGCATTAAGAAAACACACTGGGGTTGTAGAATGACGTGCTTAATAACTCACTGCTCATAGGGCAGGAAAAGGGGCTAACCTGGATAGAAATGCACTTAGAGAATTGGAACAATTACTCAGAGCAGGAATTCTACTGTAAATTACTGCCATCAGCCATGGACCTCACTCATTATGACATCACAGAGCTGCTCACCTCCTTGGCAATGCCACCGTTTCAGTTTGTATCTCAGTCTCTCCCCTCCTGGAGGGGTCAAGAGACAAGCTCTCTGTAACATGAGTGCCAGAGTTCTCCAGGTCGTATCTGGGGTGACCCCTATGCAGTCCCTGTACCTGTCTCTGCCACCTTCCCCCTGCCATGTCGTGCCAAGGACATATCTCTGCTCAGTGGGTGTGACCATAATTTCAGCTTATCTACAGAGGCAAACCTGGCAATGATCTACCTTTGAGCCCTTTTTACCCTTGGAGAGGATCCAGCTCTTTGCTTCTTCTTTGAGACTTTTGGAGTGCAACACTGACGGCCTTGTCTTTGCTGTGTTCTCCTCTCTGTCAGCACAGAGCTAGAAGGAAGCCCCTCCAGTGTCACTGAGCATCCGTCAGAACCCCCACCAGGGGGCCCTCCCTCGCTACCCTCTTGGTGGGCACTTGAGAAATATTCTCAATGATGAAACTATACCTTGGCCAGCTCACACACGACAGGGCTGGCTGCCAAGTGCTCTTCCAGCAAAAGGGGCCGTTTTGCAGGAAAGAGGAAAAATGATTGCAAATATGAGCTGACATCAGCGTTCTCTTTGGAGACTAGAAGTTGGTAGCAGGATGAGGTCATTGTGAATGCTAACTCCTCTCCTTATGAATTCTTCTCATTCATGTGGGCAGGAGGAACCCTCAGTCAAGGTGCACATGGGTTTCAGGTTCTCTCCAGTGCAGAAGTGGCTGCCAAGGTGCTTGGGGGTACAGGTGGCTGAGGTGCCTCTGCTTCCCACAGAAGCACAGCTGACCATTTCAGACCTCACATGGCAATGTGGTGCTTAAAGATGAAATCTTCAAAATGGCAGTGTTTCCAGGATCCAGATGCTTCTCCAATCCTCAGAGGGCCTGCAAGTAGACACAGAACAACCTGAGAACAACTTGTAAGGGACTATTGTATTGCTATGGTTGTGGACACCTCAGCACCATTGGGTGACCCAAAGGCCAGATCCTTGTGATCATTCCCACTGTGTCCATGAGAATGCTGACACAGGGACAAAGGAAGGGCTCACACTCAGAATCCACAGTAAAGCTATGATCAGGGCCCAGCATGCAAAACCACAAATCAAGACATCCCAGGGGGGCAACAAAGGGAGAAAAGGTGTAAGGTTCCAAAATTCTAGGAAGTCAGGGCAAGGAGAAATAGGAGACTATGCTCCCAGGTGTTTAGAAAGAAAAGGTGGGATACATGTAATGTACATAGAGTCACATAGAAAGAATACAGTTTTCAAGGCTGATAGCCCTTAGTTCAAGTCTCTGGTCTTCCTCATCCTAGCTGTATGACTTTGGGTAAGTCACTTAACCTCTTTTAGCTTCATTTTCCTCATCTATACAATAAAGATAACAATAAGTACTTCAAGATTGTCTTAAGAAAGGAATAACTAATAACTATTGAAAACCCAAAAAAGCAAACCCATTGCCAAAGAGTTGATTCTGACCCATGGTGACCCCCATTGGACTTCCAAGTCTGTAAATCTTTACAGAAGTAGATTGCTTCATCTTCTTCCCATGGAGCAGCTGGTGGGTTTGAATAGCTGACTTTTTGGTTAGCAGCCAAATGTCTTACCCACTAAATTAACAGAGCTCCTTAATACCTATTGAGAGCTCACTAAATGTGGGACCCTTAGCTAAGAAGTTTTAATGAACATATTTAACCATCACAGGAACCTTCTGATAAAGGTAAGATTATTCACTTATCTACTAACCAAACTCAAACTCACTGCCATCGAGTCATTCCCGACTCATTCATAGCAGTCCCTCTTTGAGTTTCCAAGGCAGTATCTCTAGGGAAGTAGATTGCCCAGTCTTCCTTCTGAAGAATGGCTGGTGGGTTTGAACCTCCAGCCTTCTGGTTAGCAGTCAAATGCCTTACACCACCAGAGCTCCTACTTAGGGACAAAAAAAA
>NW_006921983.1:718755-721988 GCF_000298275.1 Orycteropus afer afer | reverse complement strand
AAAAAAAAAAAAAAAAAAACTCAATTTAAGCAGACAAGTTAAGTAATTGGCCCAAGACAAAGAGTGTGACATCAGCATACACAGTCTCACCACTAATCCATACAGCCTCTCCACTGTTCTGGAGAAGAGAACTGAGATAGGTGACTGTGCTAGATGCCAGACATGATTGCTGGCAGGGGATAGAGCCTCAGTACTTGTCATTGTTGTTAGTTGAGTCTGTCCCTGACTCATGGAGACCCCATGCACAATGAAATGCAACTCTTCCTTGTCCTGCACATGATTGGTTATAGATTGGACCATCATGATCCACAGGGTTTATAAGATTTTCTTTTTTTTTTTTTAACTTTTTGTTGTAGTTTGGGTGAAAGTTTACAGAGCAGTTTAGTTTTCCTTTCAATGATTTAGACACATTCTGCTTTGTGAAACTGGTTGCAATTCCCTCAATGTAACAGCACTGTTCTGGTTATGTAGTGCCACTCTGACAGGAATATACCACAAATAGGATGGCTTGAACAAACAGAAGTTTATTCTATTACAGTTTGGAGGCTTTAAGTCCAAGCTCAAAGTGCCAGGCTCTAGGGGCTGGGTGAAAGCCCCTCAAGCTTGGGCTTCAACTCTGCCTCCTGCTCCTGGCCCACTGAAGCTAGAGGCTTTTCTTCACTCAGATAGCTTCTGGCTGCTGAGACTGACAAACCCAAGGTTGAAAAGTAAAAAGGCATAGTCCCAATGTTTCCAAACCACACAGCAGCCCATTAATTTAAGTCCATTGAAAGTCCCAAGGTCGGCAGAGCATGGCAGGCTGCTGAACAACGACATGGCTACATGCAGAGTTCAAAGCTAGAGACCATTCCCAAAGCTGTTTTTTATATACGGGGAGCAGACCACATCCCTAAAGCAGCCAATCAGCTGCTTGTGGTAGATCCCACCATGGAGTTGATTGCCAGTCTCATCATGGGGAATAGCTACCACCAGCTGGCCAGACATTCAGCCAGGCCCAGCCAAGTTGACACACCAACTTAATCACCACAAGCACTTTTCCCATTTCCTCCCTGGATTCACTGATTCTCCTTCTTTCTTGCCATTTCTTGTCTTCTGAGCTCTGGTTTTGGCCAAATGTTGCCCTTTTGATCTTATGTGATTGATTGTACTAAAGAGTACGTTCCTCCCATGTTATTACTCACATTATAGACCTGTCTATTCTTTGGTTGAAAGTTGATCCCTGGGGGTAGATTCAGTTCCAGGTTTGAAAGGTGTCTAAGGGCCATAGTCTCAGGGATTCCATCATTCTTTATCAGACCAGTAAGTCTGGTCTTGTTGATGACTTTGAATTGTGTTCTACATTTTACCCCTGGTCCAGAACCTTCTATTGTGATCACAATCAGACCAGGCAACAGTAGTAGCTGAGCACTATCTAGTTCTCCTGGCCTTAGATTAGCAGCAGCTATGGTTCATTTTAAAGAGCTCTGGTAGTGTAGTGGTTAAGGCATTTGGCTGCAAACCAGAAGGCCATCCAGTTCAAACTCACCAGCTGCTCCATGGGAGGAAGATGAGGCAATCTACTTCCGTAAAGATTTACAGCCTTGGAAACCCTGTGGGGCTTGCTGTGAGTCAGAATCAATTCAATGAGAGGGGTTTTTGTCTGTTTGTTTGTTTTGTGGTTTGTTTGTTCCATTAGTTCTTTGGACTGATTATTTCCTTGAGTCTTTAATTTTCTTCTCTATTCTTTGCTCTGAGTGAGGAGAGACCAATAGTTGCATTTTACATGGCTGTTCACCCTCTTTTAAGACCTCAGTCACTACTCACCAAAGTAGAATATATAACATTGTCTTTGTGGATTATGTTATGCCAATTGACCTAGACATGTCCTGAAACTGTGGTACCAAGTCTCCAAGCCCAGTGACTCATTCCCTCAAGGAGTTTGGTTATGGCTAAGGAGTTTTCAGGAGCTCTGGTGGTGTAGTCCCTAAGGCATTTGACTGCTAACCAGAAGGCTGCTCTACTACCCACAGAGTTTTCATTGACTTATTTTTAAAAGTAGATCACCATGTCTTTCTTCCTAGTTCTTAATCTGGAAGCTCCACTGCAACATGTTCATCATCATGCTACCAGGTGCCATTACAGTAACTCCAACTCATGGCAGCCCCATGTGTGTCAGAGTAAAACTGTGCTCCATAGGGTTTTCAATGGCTGATTCTCAGAAATAGATTGCCAGGCCTTTCTTCTGAGTCATCTCTGGGTGGACTTGAATCTCCAACCTTTCAATTAGTAGTTGAGATGCTTAATTGTTTGTACCACCCAAGGACTCCATTCAGCCTTGTAGCAACACACAAACCACCACTGACAGATGGATAGGTGGTGGCTGCACATGAGGGGCATTGTCTGGGAATCAAACTAGGCTCTCCCACATGGAAGGCAAGAATTCTACCATTGAACCAACAGTGGCCTCAGATTCTCAATAAATAGTAACTATTAATTATTAATGGGAGCTCTGGTAGCACAGTGCCTAAGGCACTTGACTGCTAACCAGAAGGCTGGCAGTTCAAACTTACCAGCCACTCCTCGGAAGGAAGGTTGGGCAATCCTACTTCCGTAGTGAAACTGCCTCGGAAACCCAAAGAGGGGTCGCTATGAGTCGGGACCGACTTGACAGCAAATAACAACAACAACATTAACTATTAATAGTTACTGAGGTAGGCAGGCCTGGGGCTGGGAGCTGTTTTCACCTGGGTATGGCTCTTCATTAAGGCAGAGGCCTGAGGTATGCAGGCACAGGGCTTGGAGGCTGCTTTTGACTTAGGGGCAGCACTATATTAAGCCTGGGGCCTTAGATAGGTGGGTTCGGGGCTTGGAAACTACTTTTTGCTTGGAGGTGGCTTTACATTAAGACCAGAGGTAGGCAGGCCCAGGGCTTGGGGGCTGCTTTTTGCTTGGGGGCGACTTTATTTTAAGGCTGTTACCCAAGGTAGGCAGAGGCAGACAGGTTAGGAACAACTAAGGGAGACGAGCTTGTCTGTCAGTTTGTCATCCTGTGGTGGCTTACATGTTGCTGTAAGGCTGAAAGCTATGCCACCATGTTGCAAAATGCCAGCAGGGTTATCCATGGTGGAAAGGTTTCAGTGGAGCTTTCAGGCTAAGAGAGACTCAGAAGAAGAAAGAGGCCATCCACTTCTCAAAAAATTGGGCAGGAGCACTAGTATCAAAATTCAACAAGACAGAAAATAACAAATGCTGGC
>NW_006921983.1:690171-716620 GCF_000298275.1 Orycteropus afer afer | reverse complement strand
CAAAGATGAGGAAACTGAAGATTTTTACCAACTTCTGTAGTCTGAAATTAACCAAACATGCAATCAAGATGTGTTGATTATCACTGGTGACTGGAATGCAAAAGTTGGAAACAAAGAAGAGTTACCAGTAGTTGGAAAATATGGCCTTGGAGATAGAAATGATGCTAGAGATCGCATGATAGAATTTCATAAGACCAATGACTTATTCATTGCAAATACCCTTTTCAACAACATAAGTGATGACTATACACATGGGCTTCACCAGATGGAATACACAGGAATCAGATTGACTACATCTGTGGCAAGAGGCGATGGAGAAGTTCAATATCTTTGGCCAAAACAAGCCCAGGAGTTGATTGTGGAACAGACCATCAACTGCTCGCATGCACATTAAAGTTGAGGTTGAAGACAATTAAAACAAGTCCACAAGATCCAAAATATGACCTTGATAATATCCCTCCTGAATTTAGAGACCATTTAAAGAATAGATCTAATGCATTGAACACCAATGACTGAAAACCAGAATAATTGTGGGATGACATCAAGAACATCATCCATGAAGAAAGCAAGAGGTCATTAAAAAGACAAGAAAAGACCAAAATGGATATCAGAAGAGACTCTGAAACTTGCCCTTGAGTAAAGAGTAGCTAAAGCAAATGGAAGAAATGACAAGATAAAAGAGATGAACAGAAGATTTCAAAGAGCAGCTCAAGCAGACAATGCTAATTACTATAATGAAATGTGCAAAGACCTGGAGTTAGAAAACCTAAAGGGAAGAAACACACTTGAAATTCCTCAAGCTGAAAGAACTGAGGGAAAAATTAAGCCTTGAATTGCAATACTGAAAGAGTCTATGGGCAAAATATTGAATGATGCAGGAAACATCAAATGAAGATGGAAAGAATACACAGAGTCACTGTACCAAAAAGAATTGGTCAATGTTCATCCATTCAGGAGGTGGTGGCATATGATCAAGAACCAATGGTATTGAAGGAAGAAGTCAAAGTTGCACCAAAGGAATTGACAAAGAACAAGGCTCCAGAAATTTATGGAATACCCATTGAGATGTTTCAACAAACGGATGCCGCACTGGAGGCACTCACTCTGTTATGTCAAGAGATTTGGAAGAAAGCTCCGGGCCAACTGACTGGAAGAGGTCCATATTTGTACCCATTCCAAAGAGGTGATCCCACAGAATGTGGAAATTATCAAACAATATCATTAATATCATTTGTTGTTGTTGTTGTTATGTGCCGTCGAGTCGGCCCCGACTCATAGCGACCCCTCCTTGGGTTTCCGAGGCAGTATCACTACGGAAGTAGGATTGCCCAACCTTCCTTCCGAGGAGTGGCTGGTGGGTTTGAACCGCCAGCTGTCTGGTTAGCAAGCAAGTGTCTTAGTCACTATGCTACCAGAGCTCATGCAAGTAAAATATTACTGAAGATAATTCAAAAACGATTGTAGCTGTATATTGACAGAGAGCTTCCAGAAATGCAAGCTGGATTCAGAAGAGGCTGTGGAATGAGGGATATCATTGCTGAAAGCAAAGAATACCAGAAAGATGTTTACTTATGTTTTACTGACTATGCAAAAACATTTGATTGTGTGGATCATAAAGAATTATGGATAACGTTGAGAAGAATGGGAATTCCAGAGCACTTGATTGACTCATGAGGAACCTGTACATAGATCAGGAGGCTGTCATTCAAACAGAACAAGGGTATACTGCATGATTCAAAATCAAGAAGGGAGTTCATTAGAGTTGTATCCTTTCATCATACTTATTCAAATTGTGTGCTGAGTAAATAATCCAAGCTGAATTGGAACATGGCATCAGGATTGGAGGAAGACTCATTAACAACCTGTGATATGCAGAAGATACAACTTTGCTTGCTGAAAGTGAGGATGACTTGAAGCACTTACTGATGAAGATTAAAGACCACAGTCTGCAGTATGGATTACACCTCAGTATAAAGAAAACAAAAATCCTCACAACTGGTCCAATAAACAGCTTCATGGTGGATGGAGGAAAGATTGAAGTTGTCAAGGATTTCATATTACTTGGTTCTACAATCAACACCAATGGAAGCAGCAGTCAAGACATCAGATGGCATATTGCATTGGACAAATCTGCTGCAAAAGACCTCTTTCAAATGATGAAGAGCCAAGGTGTCTCCTTGAAAAGTAAGGTGTGCCTAACCCAAACCATGGTATTTTCAGTCGCCTCTTATGCATATGAGAGCTGGACAATGAATATGGAAGACCAAAGAAGAGTTGATGCTTTTGAGTTGTGGTGTTGGAGGAGAATGCTGAGAGTACCATGGTCTGCTAAAAGGACTAACAAATCTGTCCTGGAATAAGTGCAGCCAGAATGTTCCTTGGAAGCAAAAATGGCCAGACTTAGTCTCACCTACTTTGGTCATGTTGTCAGAAGGAACAATTCCCTGGAAAAAGATATCATACTTGGTAAACTGAAGGGTCAACAAAGAAGGGGAAGGCCCTCAACAAGATGGATAGACACAGTGGCTGCAACGATGGACTCAGGTATAGCAAAGATCATGAGGCTGGCACAAGACTGGGCAGTGTTTTGTTCTGCTATGCACAGGGTCACTATGAGTTGAAGATGACTTGACGACACCTAACAACAACAACAATATTAATTATTATTAGTCATTCCCTTGTCCCATTCCTACGGGAGTTGACACTCACTCCACACACTGATGCGCTCAAACACACATGCTCACACACATTCTCACATTTGCTTACACACACATGTACACACCAGCCATTGTACATTGGTTTTAGGTACATTTAAACCCCTTTTCACTTTCCCTCAAGCCTGCCTTTATGCTCATTCTACCCTGATTTCCCATGAAGGAATGCTGGCAAAGGAAGGACACAGTGACTTTCTCCCTCAGGTAGTTTGGTGCTCACAATAATCATTGAGACTAAAATCCAGCTTTAGTAGCAGGTCCTGGTAGCAGGGACAGCTCATGATTGAAGAACAACGTATAGAGAAGTGCTGGGGAAGAAGTTCCTACTCCCTTTGTCAGCTGCATTAACTCACAGCGTTGACATTGGGTGGGAACATGCAAAGTGGGACAGTGGGCACAAATACCTCTCAGATTTTCTCATATATGCAAATCACTGGGGTATCTTGTTAGCTGCAGATTCTGATGCAGTGGGTCTAAGTAGGCTCTGAAGTTCTGCAAACCTAACAAATTCCCAACAACACCGATATTGCTGGTGCAGAGACCACACTCTCAGGAGCAAGTAAGAACATTTAGGGGTTTGATCTTAATCCAGAGAGTATGAATTCTAAAAGCACTTTGGAGTCTTAGAACATTATTTATAAACTCTCAAGACTAAAGTGCTTTCGATGCTAATTTGATGGATCACTTGCTAAAATTCCAAGCAAAACCAATCACAAACATTTTAACAAGAAAAGACGTTACAGATCCTCCAGTCCTTTACCCTCCCTTAACAGATGGGGGACTGAGACCAGAGACACCAAGTGGTTACACAAGGTCACAGAGCTGGTTTGAGGCCAAGCCAGTCTCCAATGACACTGAGTAGGGAGCATGTGGCACCTACTATGCATTAACCAGACTTCAGTGCCATGGACAACCAAGGACATTCTTGGGCATGAAGTCATATGACCAATGTAACTTTAAACTTTAATTCCCAGCTGATTTACCCTCTTCTTATTTGTCATCAGGATTATGCCCCAAGATTGTAAAATTCTTGACCAGAGGATGATCCACCATTAAACACTATTTACAGTCCTTTTAAATGGAACTTACCAGACCAATCTAAAAATGTGTTTCAAGATTCTATGACAGTATAAATGGAAATCAGACACTTCTATGACTCCCAATGTTCATTCAGTACATTGACCACTCATGTGATGGACACTGTTGGGAACACAAATGAGTAAAAAGGCTTCAAAAAGCTACTGGTCAGACCAGGGAGATAGGTGGGAATCTAACAAAAGATGGACTGGAGATATGTTCAGAGCTCTGGAAGTACATATGGAGAAGTAATGGACTTCATCCAAGGAGGCAGGGGCACCAATCAAAAGACTGAAACAAGAGATGGCATTGGGCTTGGAAGAAAAATCAAGAGCTTTCCAAAGATAGTGAGAAGGCTGCCCCACTAGCAGTGGGAATGAGGAGAGCAAAGACCCAGAAGAATGGCGTAATGTATCAGAGGCATACTGTAGCAGTGTCTAGTTTGAGGGCAGGGAGAAGACTGTGGAGGAGACTAGAAAGGCAGGCTGGGACAGAGTGTAAAAGTATTGCCATGCCGAGACCCTAGGCTTTTGGGGAGTGTGCCCATGACCATGTATAGGGTTGGCAGATGATGTTTCTACAGGTGTATTTGTATGTGCTGTAAGAATGACCAAGTGTATAGTAAAGCTGACAAGGGACAAGGTTGTGGTGACTTCTTGGCCACAGCCAGCCACCCTAAGGGAGAGAGTAGTTGGACTTGTGAGCTTGGGACCATGGTCACAGGAGACATCAAGCTCAATTGGCATAACACACTACACAAAAACATTGTTCTACATCCCACTTTGGTGAGTAGTGACTGGGGTCTTAAAAGCTTGCAAGCAGCCATCTAGATGCAACAATGTATATCTCCTCATCCAGAGCAAAAAAGAATGAAGAAAAGTAAAGATGCACGGAAACAATTAGTCCAAGGGACTAGTTGACTATGTGATCCTCAGCCTATATGAGTATGAGACCAGAACTAGATGGTGCCCAGCTACCACTGTCAACCACTCAGAGGGGGATCAGTGGTGCAGGAGATCCTGGATAGAGTGGGAGAACAAAGTGGAACAAAACTCAAAATCAAAAAAAAAAGACAACATTTGCTGAGCTGATAGAGCCTGGTGAGACACCTAAGACTATGGCCCCTAGTTACCCTTCAGGTCTGGAACTGAACTCACTCCTATGTCTTCCAGCCAAACAATAGACAGGCATATGGAGTGAACATTTACATCAAGTAGATACACTCTTTGGAGTGATCAATCATGGGAGAACAGAAGAGCAGTGTTTGCACAGGGAGACAGCTGTGGTGGGGGCGTGGGGGGAGAGTGGGAGTGCATGGGAGGGAAGGACACAGGAAAGAGGTAACTATGGGGAGGAAGTGGGAAGAGAGCTGTTACGTTGTGGGAAATTGCAGTCAGTGTCATGAAACAAAATGTGTATAAACTGCTGTATAGAAAATGAATTTGCTTGGTAAACTTTCACCCAAATCACAATAAAAATTAAAAAAAAAAAAGAAAAGAAGAAGTGGCCTCTGCTGGCTCCAGTGGGCCTGGAACAAGTGTCAGAACTGAAGCCCAAGATTGAGGGGCCTCCACCTAGCCCCTTGAGCAGACACTCTGAACTCAAACTTCTAGTCTTCTAAACTGTAAGAACCTCCTTTGCCTGCACAGCCTTGTACTTCTGTCAAAAGACACAAGTCAACTTGGAGACATCTAGGTCAATTGACATAGGTCAATTGTCCATAAAGACAATGTTCTACATTCTACTTCAGTGAATAGTGAATGGAGTCTTAAAAGCTTGTGAGCAGCTGTCTAAGATACAGCTATTGGTCTCTTCCCATCCAGAACAAAGAAGAATGAAGAAAATCACTCTTCTTGGAACTGACAGCTGTCAGAGTAGTCTATTTCTTCTCCCTACATGTCCTCAACTCAAGCCTTTCATGAAAGAAAGTCCTTAACTGTAGGCATGAGACAATTATTATTCTGGGCATGAAAACAAAAAACATACCAAACCAGAGGCCATTGTGTCAACTTTGACTCATTGCAACCCCATGTATATCAGAATAGAAATATGTTTCAAAAGGTTTTTAAGGCTGAGATCCCTTAGAAGCAGATTGTCAGGGTAGTCTTCTGGATAGGTTCAAACCATTAACATTTCAGTTGATAGT
The DNA here is from genome assembly GCF_000298275.1 of Orycteropus afer afer. Taxonomy (NCBI): domain Eukaryota; kingdom Metazoa; phylum Chordata; class Mammalia; order Tubulidentata; family Orycteropodidae; genus Orycteropus; species Orycteropus afer. The sequence continues at coordinate 710,683 of NW_006921983.1, read as the reverse complement.
TGAGCTCTGGTGGTATAGTGGATAAGGCATCTGGCTGCTAACCAGAACGTTAGCAGTTCATAACCCACCAACTGCTCCACAGAAGGAAGATGGAGCGATCTATTTCTGTAAACATTTATAGCCTTGAAAACCCAGTGAGGGTTGCTGTGAGGCGGAATCAACTCAATGTCAGCGAGTTTGGTTTTTTGGTTAAGTATAGTAGATTTTCCTTGTGTCCCTTATTATTTCAAGGGTCACATCCAAGCATCTATTATGTTCTCAAGAAGTAAATAGAACAAACATGAAGGTAGCATCTATTTCATGAAAGACTCCAAGTACCAGAAATATTTAAAAAAAAATAAATGTTACAAAGCAAAGTCCCTGGCCTCAAGTACTAGGAAAAATAAACATCCACTCAATCAATTATAATGGCAGGCAGATGAGAGGCATGGGAATGTAAGCTAAGTCACCCACCATTTATCTGTCAGTCGGTGGTAGTTGCATGTTGCTAGGATGCTGGAAGTTATGCCACTGGTATTTCAAACATCAGCAGGGTCACCCATAGTGGATAGATTTCCTCAGAGCTACAGAGTAAGACACACTAGAAATAAAGGCCTGGTGATCGAATTCTGAAAATTAGCCATTGAAAAGTCTTTGAATCACAACAGAGTATTGTCCAATAAAGTGCTGGAAGATGAGCCCCCTAGGTTGGTTTGTTGTTACTGTTGTGATGTGCTGTCGAGTCAGACCCTACTCATAGCAACTCCTCCTTGGGTTTCCGAGGCAGTATCACTATGGAAGTAGATTGCCCCATCTTCTTTCTGAGGAGTGGCCAGTGGGTTTGAACTGCCAGCCTCCTGTTAGCAGTCAAGTGCCTTAGGCACTATGCTACCAGTGCTCCCAAAGAGATGGCCTGGCTACCTGACAGGGAGTGGCTGGTGGGTTTGAACTGCCAGCCTTGGGTGTGGCAGGTGACTGCCTTAGGCCTGAGGGACACCATGAGTTAGATCTGACTGACCACAACTTACAAAAACAAGCAAAGTGCTATAGGAACACAAAGAAAGAGATCAAAGGGCTGAAGGTAGAGGTGTGAGGAGAGTGTAGAGGTTGACACTACACCATTACTATAGAAATGGGACCTAACACAGAGTTAGCAAGGAATGAGTAAAAAGGATTGGTCAACAGCATTGAATGGGCCTCCAAAGCTGGGTAAAACAGTTGAGCTCCCAGACTCAGATCAATGACTGACGCTCAGATGATATAGGAATTTATTGGGGCATCTGCTCAGTATTCTACCTCACTTGAATGTGAGATTCAGGGACTTCAGATCAGAAAGAAAATGGTCAGGTGAAATAGACAGAACTTCTTGACCCTGATTCCATAATCACTCCTCTGCAAAGTCCTCTCTCCATCAATTTGTGAAATGCAATCACTTCTGTAAGGCTCCCTTTAAAAGAATATAATCGAGGGTAATTGGCCTCACACAACTTTTAAACTCCGTGTGTGAAGAGGGGAAAGTATCGATTGAGTTCTCAAGTAAAATGCCAGCACAGATAGGCTTAGCATGTGCAGCCCACCAGACCACATTGCCAGGTTCTTCTGACTTAAACAATTGGGAAGGCCCTTTAAAGGGCATCATGTCAGACTTGGGCATGGAAATAGCATCATGAAATGGTAAACATAGGAAATGCTAAGCTGCTGCAGCTAGGAAAATGATTAACAGTCTGAGGCAGAAAATTGCAGTCTGTATCTTCAATGAAGGGAAAACCTTTTCCTACCAAAACCCCAGAGACTCTGAAACCATTTCTGCCATCTAGTGCAGGTCAGAGAAGAGTGAAGGCAGAGCACAATGATGGAGTGTTATCGCCTTTTTAGATAAAACAGACAGAGATTCTTAGAAGTACAGGTGATAAATTCTCTGCTCTTTAGGCTGATGCACCAGAGAGACTGGAAATCCTTTGGCACTTTCTTAAGAATCCTAAGCAATATAGTAGTGATCCCAACAGAGATGGCATAAAATGGGAGCAATAGGAGATACAAAAGGTGCCCAAATATTGAGACAAAGGAGCATGCCAACTGTACCAATTCTTGCATAAGGAAAGAATTGAAAGTAATTATCATAGCTACTCTGTATACTTGTGACTATTCTGTGTTCAGGAATTATGCTTAGGTAGGAGCTCTGGTAGCATAGTGCCTAAAGCACTTGACTGCTAACCAGAAGGCTGGCGGTTCAAACCCACCAGCCACTCTTCGGAAGGGAGGTTGGGCAATCTACTTCCATAGTGATACTGCCTCGGAAACCCAAGGAGGGGTCGCTATGAGTCGTGGCCAACTCAACGGCAAGTAACAACAACAACAACAAACTTACAGTAAAAATTAGATAGTTCTTCTGTTGTAGTATGAGATCAGTCATCTCATCCTTTGGACATCTTTATTAAATGTTTATTAAATGGAGGGAATAAGGTCTGCAGGTATTTTTGAAAGCAGAGAGACACACTTGGACTGGTGGACCCCAAGCAACAACTTGAGTTGGCTCTGGGCTCAGAGAAACAGGACTTGTTACAGACAAATGAATGAGAACAATCTTCACATGAGTGTGTCAAACTCCAGAGGAACACCATAAGCACCTGCTAAAAGATGCCCAAGAAAGCTGCATCTCAGACCAAAGAGCTACAGTGAGATAACTGGGGGAAGATATGCATTACTGGCACACACACAAAGTTGAGGAAGTTGTACACACATATAAAGGGAAGCAGGAAAGCTCCAAGTTTGCCTCCCGTTCTTTCTTGATCCCTTGCTGCCCTCATGGCTCCAGAACTCCCCTCCATGAGGCATTGCTAAAACTCTCTGCAAGATCTCAGAAACTGCCCCATGTGCCCTGTCTTTTGCCTGCAACATATCTTCTCCTCCTAAGAGTACATCCTCAGTATTTCATGATTTATTATCTTTTCCCTAAACACACTAAAAAATTTTCCCCTTCCTCTATTTTGTTTTTGATGTTCCTAAGGCTTTAAAGGGAGCTCTGGTAGCATAGTGGCTAAGACACTTGCCTGCTAACCAGATGGCTGGCGGTTCAAACCCACCAGCCACTCCTCAGAAGGAAGGTTGGGCAATCCTACTTCCGTAGTGATACTGCCTCGGAAACCCAAGGAGGGGCTGCTATGAGTCAGGGCCGACTCGACGGCAAAACAACAACAAGGCTTTAAAAGGAGCTCTGGTGACATTTGACTGCTAACCAGAACCCTGGTAGTTCAAACCCACTGGCCACTCCTTGGAAGGATGGTTGGGCAATCTACTTCCATAGTGATACCTCCTCGAAAACCCAAGGTGGGGTCTCTATGAGTCAGATCCAGCTCGACGGCAGTGAGTTTGCTTTGGTTTGGTTTTTTAAGGCTTTAAAACCTTCCCAAAGTTTAAGACCCAAAGTAGCTCTCCTACTGTCTACCCTCCATTCCCACTCTTGAGTGGACATGATTCTCTGCAGGACTTATGTTCTATTTTGCATTAACATTATCTGTGTATGCATCTTATTTCTCCTACTAAGTCATAATAAACTCCTTGAAATTGGAGACTGTTTTCTTCGCCTCTGAATGCCCCACATTACCTAGCAGAGTGCATCTTTCTTCCTATACTAAGTTGCTTCAGACCATGTATTCATAGATGGTGCCCTTAGCACTGCCTTTCCCTTTGTGAGAGTAGAAGTATAATAAGCAGTACCCATTTCTCTCTCCTGGTCCCTCATTTTGGTCCTATCTTCACAATGTGTCCAAAATTTGACCACTTATCATCATCTTCAATGCCATCATCCCGGCCCATGTCACTACCATATTTCAACTCCTATCTGGTCTCCCTATTTCCACTCAAGTTTCCTGGTTTTATTCTCAACATAGCTGCCAAAACAATCTTGTTAAAGATATTGGTCTGCTAAAAGGCCTCCAAAGATCTCCATTTCTCTTAGAGTAAAAACAGATATTTGTAAAAATCTTCAAGGCCATACTGTCTGGCCTCCCTTTACTTCTCCACCATTATCTTCTACTGTTCTCTCCACCCTTAGTTTGCCAAACACACTCTGCCTGAGGGCCTTTGCACTGACTGTTCCCTCTGAGAATAGTCCTCAAATGGGGCAAGGATCACTCCCTCACACGCTTGAAGTTTTGTTCAATGTCATCTCCACAGTTCCTATCCTGACCACTCCATTAAAATTGGACCCAGTTCTCCTTACCTTGCTCTATCTTATACTGAAACATGTATTACTTTTTAACAAAATACACATTTACTTTTTTGTTAAAACAAAAGTTACTTTTTTGTTAAAACAAAAAAAATTATCATTTAGTATTTCCTCATTGAAATGTAAACTACACAAAGGCAGTAATTTTTGTCTATTTCATTCACTGGTATGTTCTTGGTGCTTCAAACAGAGCTGGACACACAGTAGGTGCTAATAAATATCTGTTAAAGGAATAAGTGAATGAGTCTTATGAGACAAGGGGCTGAAGAAAAGAGTCATCTTGAAAATACATTGAAAAGACACAGCAGACCCACTTCATTAACCTTAGACTTTGACCTACCAGGCTGTCCAAAGATGTGAAATCATCAACAAATGGGTAGGACCTCCTCAGAGTAAGAACAGAGTTAGCCATCAGAATTCCACAAAAGTGACTTTGATCTAGAGATCTAGAAGGCCAAAAAAAAAAAAAAAACCACACTGTACCAAAAATGTTACTTAAACTCTGAAAACATGAGATCTCAAGTACCAAGTCATGCTCCAAGGTGTTACTTCAGTAAATAATGATTCTTGGGAATTAACTAGACTATGCCCTCTAACTCAGTTCAGAGCAAGGCTACTAAGGAAGAAAGAAGCTGACATATTAAAACAGCCTTATATTTCTTCTGCCTCTTAGCTTGAATCAAGTCACAAATCACAATGAGATGCATTCTTAACTCCTTGACTCCCTTAGGAAACCATCCAAAAGCAAAACTGTTGACCTCAGTACTCCCAGCTTCTTCCACAACTTGAACTATCAATTTTTTTCAGCTGTCTCCCAAATATTGAGCCTCTGCCCCACTCTCTCCTCACCTCCCAGCAGAGCTTGTCCAGTGTATCTGAGAACAGGTAATATTAAGTCAGTAAGCTAGACGTTTTCAAGAGAACCAATAAATCATAGCAGAGAAAAATGGAGGGGTAACTATGCCAAGAACAGTAAAGGCTAGAACACTTAGTTATTGTCATGATTATCATTCTCTTTATTAATATTTGATGTGCATTGAACCCCACTGATGAGCTATTCATATCTATGGCTGTGTGAGATGGTGGCAAGGAGTCCCCCATAGTGAATTTCCCCCAAGTGCCCAATCACGAGCTGGGGTTGTTCCTATTAAATCCATAAAGATTGTCCTTACATCCCAATACCCAGGGATCTGTAGCACCCTGTGTGTGCTTTCAGGACTGGTGAGTTGCTCTTTCCCATTTGTCCACCTTCTGCATATCCCTCACCTGTTGGTGGCAGAATTGAGAGATGAACATCTTTAAATACCTAGGTCCCTAGGCCATTCCCACTTCCTGCAACAGAAAGAAAAATCTATCTAAAAAGAGGAGCTTGGAAAGGTCGTCAAGGGGAGGAAAGATTTGTAGAAAAAGCTACTGATGGTATGGAGAAGAAGCTTTTGTATGTCAAGTAGAGCAGATGAGGAGGGGTACAGCAGCCACCAGCTGTTGTCCAGGGATCCATCTGGCAGTGAGAAAGCCAACTGGGACAAGGACCCTGAATGGACATTCCTCAGGAATTTAGGAAGGCTGGCAGGGGGTTTCTGGGAGGCTGTGACCTAGTAACTGGAGTTCAGGGAAAGGACTACAATCCCTGAGATAGATGACAGGTAGACGTAGAAGAGTAGTTAAATTAAGGCAAGTCTCATTCTAAATATGAAGACTTACTGTTGTCAGTTGCTGTCATGTGAACTCCAACTCACGGACAACATAAAAAACTGTCACTTTGTCCTGCATCATTTTCTTGATTATTGGTGTTTTTGAGTCCATTGTTGTGGCTGTTACGTCAATCCATCTCATTGAAGGTCTCCCTCATTTTTACCAACTCTATACTTCACTAAACATGATGTCCTTTTCTAGCTACTGGTCTTTCCTGATGATGTGTTCAAATTAAGCCAAAGCCTTGTCATCCTTGCATCTAGGGAGCATTCTGGTTGTATTTCTTCTAAGACTGCTTTGCTCATTTTTCTGGCAGCACACAATATTCCAATATTGTTCGCCTACATCACAGTCCAAATGCATCAATTCTTCTGTCTTCCTTTTCACTGGCCAGCTTTCACATGCATATGAGGCAACTGAAAAGACCACAGTTTGGATTAGGTGCACCTTAGTCATCAAAGTAGCAAAGTGTGAACTAGAGTTCCTTAAATTTTAGAGAAAGAAAGGGGTACCAGGTAGCAAATCCAACAGGTGAGAGACAAGTAGCCTTTGCTCTGAGAAGGTCAGAGGCCAGGCACACACTGACAAGAGACACTGCAGGGACATTGTGAATGAGAAGGTGAGAACCAGACAAGGAGGTAGAAAACCTTGTGAGCCTGAGCCAGCCCCAATGATGTGTATGAGCACATTATATACATGTACACATATGTACAGCCCCATAAATCCTCCAGGCTCTCTCAGCTGAGAAACTGGATCAATCTAACCTTGGGTGATTGCTTATCAGATTTCCTTTGGTCAGAAAGTAAAATCTGCCAGAGATATACCACAAAATGGCCTATCCACTTAGAGATCACTGAGGAGTTAAAGCAATTGTGCCCCAAATATTCCCAAGCAAAGATCAGATTCTAGTTTCCACTCTCTCACTACTTTCACAACCTTGGCCAAATCACTGAAGGAAGATTTACATGAGCCCTGGCCCAGATGAGAGTGAGAATCCATAAAGAGAAAGAAACCAGCGTTTGAAAGGAGCAGTGAAGTGAGTTCAGCAGGGAAATATTTGAATGCCCAAGGAAGAAATGAAAAAGTGTTGGGAACATAATCTGTACCCTGGAGAAACTACCCAGATGGAATTCCAGTGCTGTTGGGTCTCTAACCCCCCAAGTCTTTCTCGTACATATTTTAAGATTTGTTCTGTCTCTTGATACAATTTTCTACCAGTGTTCCTGTATCAGGTCATTAAATCTTAGAAAGGGAGTATATGTGAGGGAAGATGGTGTTAAGAAACTTACTTCAGAGGTTCTCAGACTTTAAAAGTGGAAAAACTGGAATTTAAACCCAGCTCTGTCTTGTTGCCTTCCTCCTGGCTTTGGTTCAAGAGTGGGGGTGGGAGGGAAGCAATGCCCAGGAGTTCCCACTAGGGAACACCTAGAAACACTGGAGGTTAATCATTGATAGCTCACATGTTGTTCAGGGAAATTGTGCCAAGGTCCATCAGTGTATTTCTAAGGAAGTAGTAAGGAGGAAACTGTAGGTATAAGTGAGGTACAGTACCGGGACTTCAAAAATATTTCTCATACCTCCCTACATAGAACAGCTGCCAATGAGGGCCTGGGAGCACATTCCTCCTCCCAGCAAGCGTGTTTGGGATGGAGAGCTGGCCAGGATCAGAAGTGCAGGATAAGTGAGGGGGAGGAATGTGGGGTCAGAAGAGGTGAAATGCAATGTAACTAGAGGCCTCCAGTGGTCAGAATCAGCAGCTCCTCTTGGAAAGTCCTCACTCCTGGTGCCATTGAGAGAGTCACCTCAGCATCATAGCCAAACTATGGCCAACACAGTTGCAGCTAGGGCTAAACTGACATTATGAGTGCCAGGATTTCTTCCCATTGTGCAAGTATCCCTCAGTGTTTCTCAGCTAAAGACTAAGTGCTTGTGACTGGACATGGGAGAGCATGAGTCCAATGCAAGGGCAGGCACATGAAAGTTGTCCTAGAACTGACGGTGGCCAAGAGGTTACTGCTTTTCCTTAGGCCAACCCTAGGGGGCTTTGGTCCTTTTCTGGATTTTTCTCTCAGCCACCTTCCCCAGGCCACCCTCACCACTTCTTGGTTTCATTTGCTTAGAAAATAAACAATGGGTGTTGATGATTGAAAGCAAGTGATGTAAGCCCTACCACTGATGATGCAGTGTTAAAGTGCTTGGCTGCCAACCAAAAGGTTGGCAGTTTGAACCCACCAACCACACCAGAGAAAGCTGTGTCTGTAAAGATTTACAGCCTTGGAAATCCTACAGAGAAGTTCTACTCTATTACATGGGGTTCCTGTGAGTTGAAATTGAGTCTGTTACATTGGGTTTGTTTGGGTTTTTGTTTGTCTTGTTTTGTTTTGTTTTGGTAATGCATAGCCATTCCTGGGTAACATGTGGTCTTAGCTTAAGGTAGAAGGCCATGAGGGAGACAGTCACTAGGACAGTCTTTTATGTCCTTTCAAATCACATGCTGTCATTCAACACACATTTATGGAGCACCAGCTAAGGTGTAGGACCTTGAGATATCAGAGATGAAGCAGACTTGGTCCCTGCCCTTGAGTACAGAATGACCACTTAGCTTGCGAGCCACATGCTCATAAGACTGAGCCTACATGCAAAAAGAAAACAGGACAAAAAACTTGCATGTAGTTCTTTGTGCTCTGAGGACCACAAAGCCACCATAACCCAATTGTGTCACCTGAACTCAACTCTGAAGCTTTCAGGTTTGTGATCTGGCAGAGAAATCCATCCCTAACCTTTCTCAGGGTTGCAGTGGATATGCCCTCTGGATAAGCTTGATATTTTAACCTCTAAGAAAACCTCAATCCATCACTGTCATCTCTTAGTGGTGGTTCAGTGGCAGAATTCTCACCTTCCATGTGGTAGACCCAGGTTTAATTACTGGACAGTGCTTTTCATGTGCAGCCTCTACCTATCAATGGAGGCTTGTATGTTGCTATGAGCTGAACAGGTTTCAACAGGGCTTCCAGATTAAGACAAATCAGATAGAAAAACCTGGTGATCTACTACTGAAAATCAGCCAGTGAAAATCCTGCAGATCCCAATGGTCTAATCCACAACTGATCATGAGAAGGGCATGGGACCGGGCAGCATTTTGTTCCACTGTGCATAGGGTCCCCGTGAGTCAAGGCCAACTCGACAGCAGTAACAACAGTAACATTCATCAAGTGAGTTCTAAGAAGTGACTCCCAACCAAGAGCAGGCCCTGACCTTGGTGTCCTCTATCTTCACTGGCCAGCAAGTTGGGGATGAGGAAGGGTACAGCAGCCACCAGCTGTTGTCCAGGGATCCATCTGGCAGTGAGAAAGCCCTTGCTTTAGGGCTCCAAACGTTCACTCTTTATTTCTCCTCTTCTGGTATCTTCTCTCTTCTGCCCTCCACCCATGTAAACATTGACCATCCTTCAAGTGAAATGCAGTTTCTAGCCATTTCAGGACACCCTCTTTACATCTCAAACCCCTAATCAGTTTAGTACTCGGTGTGGTCTTTCCTTATTCCAGAAGTAGATTGTAAGTTTTGTGTGGGCCAAAACCAAAAAAGTATACTGTTAAAAAGATCCACCCCCACCTCCACCACATCACCACAGTGCAGATACAGAGCAGACACTTATTAAATACTTGTTGATTGAAAAGAAGGAAATAGCTCTGAGGTGTAACTCGGTGATTTCCTGATATACCATGTCATCTGACAGAGAAAGGGCATTGTTCTGAGAGCGCGAGAAATTTGTATACATAAAGGGAGAAGGAAAAGCCCATATACCATAATTTCTTCCATTTTATTGCAGATAATTTAATATCAAAGTGGAAAATGGAATAGAGATGGAAATGATATTAATAAATTATTTCTGGCCATGCTGTAATCACACCCCAGACAGAGCATAATGCTGATGGGAACAGTTGAAACACATGAACAATGATTGACACACTCTTTAAATTTCAGGGGGACGTTATTCAGAAAATAAAAGTACTTTTTTCACCCCACCTCAATATTGCAGGGGCTAGAGAATGCACAGGGAAGATGCATTTGAATGTGTGAACCTGCCAAGCCAGCATTTCCAGTGCAGGCAACAAGAACAGGCCTTAATGACCTCCCTGCTCCTCAAGTTAATGGCTGGTTTCCCTCACAAGCACCATTAGGGGCTCTGAGTAAACCAGCCACCACCACCACCAGCTGCCATTGAGGTGACTTCAACTCATGGCAGCCCCATGTGTGTCAGGGTAAAACCGTGCTCCCAGGGTTTTCAATGGCTGATTTTTAGAAAGTAGATCCTCAAGCTTTTCTTCTGAAGCACCTCTGGGTGAACTCAAACCTACAACCTTTTGAGTTGCAGCTGAGCACATTAACCATCTGCATTAACCAGGAAATCCAAGTTAATCAAAGAGGTAGTGAAAATGCAACAGTTGGCTTTAGAGACAAAGGAATGAAAATCAATACAATTTCACCCTTTATTCAAATAAATGAAACAAAACCTCATGTTGATGAGCAAATTAACCCCACTGAAGACAGACAGCAGCATCTAGGGTATTTACAAATGCATATGCACATTGCACATTGGATTAAGAGTTATAATGTCAGCAGTGGCACAATCTGCCATTTTATAGATATTGGCCATTTACCTGATGTCAGCCATACAATATATATATAATCATATGGTTCAATCATACTCCTTTTTGGCAAAGGGGTTGGGAGATGGCACATCACTGACCTTGCATGAGGAGTAGGTGTTACTGTCCTTGAAACCAAAATTTGGTCCAAAATGAAACAAGGCCAATTGTGGAGAAATCCAAAGTAATTTAATCCAGAAGCCTGGTTGTCAAATCTGACATAGAAAGCGTAAAAGCAAGGAAAGTTTTAAAGAGTCAAGAAGGGCAGAAAAAGAGGAGTCCAGGAGAAGGGCAAGAATGATTCTGGACCCAGCAAGTGAGTATGACTTACACCCACTTCTGAGTCCCAGGCTGGTTTCCTTAAGGATGAAAGGGACCACTGTGGAATGGGCACACATCCAAACAACAAAATATAGACATTGACTTTTAACATTCATAGCTAGAGCACACACATTTGAAACAGGCTTGTCTTTCCAAATAGACTCCTTGGGCAATCATGTAGCTAGCTGATCTCGTATCTAACACCCAAAAACTTGTGGTGACAGCACCTTTCCTCAGAATCTGAAGCACATTTCTCAGATATCCTCAGAAGTAACGAATATTTGTCATTGGTTTGTTGTTGTTGCTGCTGGTTGTTTCCTGGTTTGTTTGTTTCAACTTTTTCTTGTGATTTGGGTGAAAGTTTACAGAGCAAATTGGTTTTCCATTCACATTTTGTTTTGTGACATTCATTGCAGTCCCCACAATGCAACAGCACTCTTTCCAGTTCCTCCCAGTATTTACCTTTTTCCCTTCCTCCTTCTTTCCTATCCCTTCCTGCCTTCTGAGCTTTATCCCTGGGCAAATGCTGCCCTTTTGTTCTTGAATGATTGATTATTCTAAGGAATGCACACTTCCCTGGTGTTACTGTTCACCTTATAGTCTTCCCTATTGTTTGACTGAAAATTGAACCACAGGGGTGAATTCAGTTTCAGGCTGGAAGGGTATCTAAGCCCCATAGCTCAGAGGTTCCACCAATCTCTATCAGACCAATAAGCCTGGTCTTTTTCATGATTTTGAGTTTTATTCCACATTTTTATCTCAATCTATCCAGGACTTCCTATTGTGATCCCTTTCAGAGTGGTCTGAAGAGATAGCCAGGCATCATCTAGTTCTTCTGGTCTCAGGGTCACGGAGGATGAGGCTCACATAGTTCATTCATCTTCTGGACTAATTGTTTCCTTGCATCTTTGATTTTCTTCACTTTTCTTTGCTCTAGACAGGGAGAGATCCATAGTTGCACCTTAAATGGCCACTCAGAAGTTTTTAAGAACCCAGTCTTAAAAGGCCCCAGTCACTACTCACCAAAGTAGGGTGTAAAAACATTGTATTTGTGGAGTATGTTATGTCAATTGATCATAGTATCCACTGAGCCCCCAGGCCCAGCAACTCACTCCCTCAAGTTGTTTGGTTATGGCTAAGGAGTTTTCACAACTTTGCCCCCTGTAAGCTCTACTATAGTCATGGGCATATTTGCAACACACATAAAAACATATGTAGAAATATACTCTGTCAAACCTACATAGATTCGTGGGTGTAGTCCCATTTGCCTTCCCACCCCTGTTCAGCTTCATTGTCTATCTATGTACCCATTTGTAGAATAAATATTTGCCCTTTAAGGTGAATTTGATTATTAGAAACAACCAGGATCATTCAGAGCCAAATCCAGTGAATGAAATGGTCTGTTTACTTAGGTAAAACTGCAATAAGAACTTGGCTTCCTAATGTAACAGTTTTTAAGGAAAAAGCATTCATTGGAGTGTATGTAGTCACGTATGTTAGATAAGGAAAAATCTGCGTTGTTTCCTTGCTGGAGTTTGTGAATATGTATATGTGTAAGAACGAGAGGGAGGGATAGAATGTGTGTGTGTGTGTTCATGTTTCACACTTTGTTTTGAAGCCTAGTAGAATTAATTGATTCCCAAGAAAATGTACTGGGGAATCTCACTGTTTAAAAGTATCTTGTAGTTAATCCTTTTGAAAAGCAACGAAACCTCAAAAAGGATATAGTTTATAAATCTGGTTTATTCTATCTCAGATCTGCTTAAAATATGATCTTCCTGCGTCTGGGTAAAATATACACGCATATAGAGTACACTTGAAGAATCTGTGGCCTCTAAGTGGAAAGCTGATCACTAATTCGAATAGACATTTCTGGGTTGATAAGATGGAAAGGAAAACAGGCACAAGAAGCTACTAGTATAGGGTGGGTGGTGGTGCTAGCTCCCTGGCAGCAAAAGTTTCCTTAAAACTTTTTGATGATTTCTATCATCAGATCTCGGATTCTCCTCTCCAAACCTCCTATGCCATAGAAAGTCCCACTACCTAAGAGCAGAACTTAGTATGTGAATATTAAAGTGTTCAGGGGATTAGAAGTTTGGTCTGTCTCTGAAAATAGCTGTAAATGAACTTTATCTGAGTGCAGGGAAAAGCAGCCTTCAGGTAAACAAGAACATTTGCCAAGTGGAAATCCCAGCCCTTTGTATATTTAGTAATGACTGAAGATAAGATTTCTTCTCTGACAGCATGACGGATACAATCATGAAAACAAGTCTGCTGTTGTAACAGCATATCCTTGTAGAACAAATCTGATGCCACAACTTTATACCTGAACAGTTTCTGCCTGCCCAAAAGTCAGTCTCTGACATAGGGAAGGGAAGTTAATGGCCAAAGTCCTATAAACCAAAAACCAAACTTCTTACCATTGTGTCAATTCCAATTCATGATGACCCCATGTGTCACAGAGTAAAATTACTCCATAGGGTTTTCCTGGCAGTAATCTTTATGGAAGCAGATTGCCATGCTTTCAATAGTACAGTCAGGTGAATTCAAACCACCACCCTTTAGGTTAGTGGTCAAGTGCAAATTATTGGAGCTACCCAGGCTCCCTCCAAAGCCCTATAGATTGCCAAAATACTTCAGCATATTTGCATAGTTTCATCCAGATTCCTGTCATCTAGATCCAGTGAGCAAAGAGTCACTGGCTTCAGAGAAGTCTGATTCACGTTGTTAGTTTCCCATATTTTTGCTGTAACTTCAAAATAAACCATCCATACTACGTCTCAAAGTTTGGCTTCCAGGATCCTGGGGGAATGAGCTCATGTGTCTCATTCTGAATCCTTAACCATGAGAACAAATAGAAGGGCAACTCTGCTCCTTGGTGACAGTGAATTCAAAGCCAAGTCTTCCAACCTCCAGTCCTGTGGCCTTCCCACAAAGGAGCTGGGTCTCGAGCTTTCTTATGTAAAGATTGCCATGAAGGACTTATCTGTTTAATGTAATCACAAGAATGAAAATGGTTTAATCATTAAAAACTTAACTTCAGAAGTTTGCAAATATAAAGTCACAATCATAAGCACACATGGCCATAAGAAATAGTTCATTGGACCAAATGCAATTATTTTTTTAAAAGATTCTCATTAAATATTTATTTTTGTGTGTTCATTTATTTTTGTCATTCAATAGCACTTGATAGTGGGTGCAAAGTTTAAAAAAAATCATAGGCTTAAAGTTGAGGAAACTATATCCATTCACTTTAATGTTCTACTTTAGTTGATTGAGCTTTAAAACTTTATCATAATTAACAGTTCAGAAAGTGACAAAAAAGACTATTTTCCATCCTAGAGCCCCTCAGTTCAGATCACAGAACTATAATGATTTGCAGTAGGCACAGTGGTTAAGGCATTCAAATGCTAACCATTTGAATGCAGTTTGAACCTAGCAGCCACTCTGCAGGAGAAAGATGAGGCAGTCTGCTTTCATAAAGATTTACAGCCTTGGGAACCCTATAGGGCAGTTTTACTATGCCCTATAGTGCATAGTGCTTAAGGCACTTGACTGCTAACCAGAAGGCTGGCGGTTCAAACCCACCAGCCACTCCTCAGAAGGAAGATGGGGCAATCTACTTCCATAGTGATACTGTCTCGGAAACCCAAGGAGGGGTCGCTATGAGTCGGGGCCGACTCAATGGCACATAACAACAACATAGTGCCTAAGGCATTTGACTGCTAACCAAAAGTTTGGTGGTTCAAACCCACCAGCCACTCTGCAGAAGGCAGACTGGGCAATCTACTTCCATAAAGATTTACTGCCTCAGAAACCCAAAAGGGGTGGGTCACTATGAGTCAGAATCAACCCAATGGCAGTGAGTTTAGTTTTTTGGTTTTATAGGGTCACTGTGTAGGAGCTCTGGTAGCATAGTGCCTAAGGCATCCGACTGCTAACCAGAAAGTTGGTGGTTCAAACCCACCAGCCACTCCATGGAAGCAAGACTGGGCAGTCTACTTCTGTAAAGATTTACCACCTCAGAAACCCAACGGGGGTCACTAGGAGTCAGAGCCAACTTGATGGCAGTGGGTTTGGGGTTTGGGTTCAATTCCAGGCTTCCTGAACTACAACAATGTGCTGCCTCACCTCCCAACAATCTGAAGCATTTGGCCTTGCCTTTGAGATAAAAGCCACCTTATCATAGATGGCAGAAGAAAGATAGGGGGAATTCTGATTTTATTTGTTCATGGCCCAAGGCAACATCCAACAAAAAAGAGCAGAATGGTCACAAATACAACTGGAAAAATAATGAAGCAGCATCAGTTCTATTTCTTTTTACTTGTCAAATCTTTTATATTGGTTATCTCATTTATACTTATGATGATGCAACCCTCAATAAGATGGATTGACACAGTGGCTACAACTATGGGCTCAAAGCACAGCAATGATTGTGAGAATGGTGCAGGACTAGGCAGTGGTTCATTCTGTTTTACACGGGGTCATTATGAGTAAGAACTGATTCAACAGCACCTAACAACAAGCACATGATCCAACCCACATATAAACCTGTGGTATAGTGAAAGCATGTGATTCTTCTTCACAATTAAGAAGAGATAGCCCAGAGAAGTGACTCCCCCAAGATCACATAGCTCATGAGGAGACCAGTCAGACCAGGACCAGGACTCTATTCTGTCTGCTCCCCACCTAGCATTCAGAGCAAAGGAATGGGGGTGGGGCATTCCTAACACCCAAAAGACAACCACAGTCAATGTGCTAGCCTGAATTTACCCTTCATGAAAATCAAAATCAAGAGTATCCGTTAAATAGATAATTAGCTAAAGAAGAATCCAGTAAAAACCTGGGATCTCAGTTAAATGGCCATTGTCATTTATACATAGTGATTCACTGTTTGTCTCTGTCAGGGAAGATCAGTTAGCCAATGTGAAGAAGAAAATTTTTCTCACAAATCTAAACAGTAAATGCAACTCCAATGTGTTGGCTACCCTAGTTAAAAGAATATATTAAAGACAGATTAGTAGCTTGAATTGTTTTCCATTGATGTCTTAATTAGGGAGGCTTTGAGAACATCACTTAAATTTTTTCAAGCACTTTACCAGGTACTAAGGAAGGCTGGGCAATCTACTTCCATAGAGATCCCACCTCAGAAACCCAAGGAGGGGTCACTATGAGTAGAATTCGACACGATGGCAGTGTTTTTTTTTTTTGTTTTTGTTTTTGGAAGGAATTCTGGTGGTGTAGTGGGTAAGGCATTTGGCTGCTAACCAAAAGGTTGGCAGTTCAAACACACACACCAGCTGCTCTGCAGGAGGAAGATGAGACAATCTACTTCTGTAAAGATTTACAGCCTTGGAAACCCAGTGGGGGCCACTATGAGTCAGAATCAATTCAATGGCAGTGGAGGGTTTTCTTGTTATTTTACCAGTTACTAGTTGCCATGGAGTCAACTTTGACTCATGGCAGCCCCATGAGTGTCAGAGTAGAGCTGGCTCCATGAGGTTCTGAATGGCTGGATTTTAGGATAATCTCCAGGATTTTCTTCCAAGGCACCTTTCAGTGAATTCAAATCTCCAACATCAGTTGGCAGATGAATGTGTTAAACACTTGCACCAAATATCTTTTGTATGCCTAAACAGTGCTAAGAGCTAGAGAGCATTCCCCTGCTGGACAGGGAAGTAGACCTCCACAAGAGATGGTCAGGCACCTAGGACCACCCTAGAACTTGAGGGCAGCTCTGAGCATCTGTCACTCCTTCCTTTCAGACACATAGCCCAAAGGAAAAGTGATCAGCCCCAACGGCCAGAGCCTCCCAGTATCCTCATCCCTGGGCTCTGCCTGACAGTCAGAAAATAGCCACACCTCACACTCTAGCACTTTCCCATCGACAGCCCAGCTGGTATGGCAGGTTGCCTTCTCATCCCATCTTGACACATTGGGCCTCCTCACTGCCCTATGAAGGTGCTACAGACTCCAGACCCAAGACTGAGACTCTGATCGGGACCTCCATTTGCTGATGTAGCATGACTCAAAATGAGAAGCAATAGCTGCGAACATCTATTAATAATTGGAAAATGGAATATATGAATTATAAATCTAAGAAAATTGGAAGTTGTCAAAAATGAAATGCAATGCATAAAGTTCTATATCCTAGGCATTAGTGAGCTAAAATGGACTGGTTTTGGCCATTTTGAATCAGACAAGCATATGATATAATAGGCCAGGAATGACATATTGAAGAAGAATGGTGTGGCATTCATCCCAAAGAATGTTTCAAGAGCTATCCTGAAGTACAGTGCTGTCAGTGATAGGATAGCATCCATACACCCACAAGGAAGACCAGTTAATATTACTGTTCTGGTTACCTAGTGTGGCTCTGACAGGAATATATGACAAATGGGATAACTTTAACAAATAGGAGTTCATTCTTACAATTTGGAGGCTTTAAGTCCAAGTTCAAAGTGCCAGGCTCTAGGGGCTGTGTGAAAGCCCCGCTACCTTGGGCTTCCGCTCTGCCTCTTGCTCCCGGCCCACTGAAGCTAGAGGCATCTATTCACTCAGGCAGCTACTGGCTGCTAAGGCTAACAAGCCCAAGGTCAACAAATAAAATGGCATAGCCCTCATGTTACAAAACCACATGGCAGGCCATTAATTTAAGTCCATTAAAAGTCCCAAGGTTGGCAGAGCATGGCAGGCTGCTGAACAATGACATGGCTACATGCAGGGTTCAAGTGTGCCATAAGCTGGAGACCATTCCCAAAGCTGTTTCTTATATATGGGAAGCAGACCACATACCCAAAGCAGCTTCTCAGCTACTCCAATAGATTCCATCATGGAATTAATTACCAATCTCACTATGGGGGTTAACTACATTCAGCTGCCCAGCCACTCAACCAGGCCCACCCAAGTTGACACACAAACGTAACCACCATAATTACTGTTGCTCAAATTTTTGCACCAACCACCAAAGCCAAAGACAAGGAAACTGAAGATTTTTACCAACTTCTGAAGTCTGAAATTGACCAGACACACAATCAAGATGTGTTGATTATTACTTGTGACTGGAATGCAAAAGTTGGAAACAAAGAAGAATCACCAATAGTCAGAAAATATGGCCTTGGTAATAGAAATAATGCTGAAAATTGCATGATAGAATTTTGCAAGACCAATGACTTTTTCATTGCAAATACCTTTTTTCAACAAAATAAATGGTGGCTATACATGTGGAATTTGCCATATGGAGTACACAGGAATTAGATGGACTACATCTGTAGAAAGTGGCAATGGAGAAGCTCAATATCTTTAGCCAAAACAAGGCCAGGAGCTGATTGTGGAACAGACCATCAACTGCTCATATGCAAGTTCAAGTTGAAGCTGAAGACAATTTTAAAAAGTCCATGAGAGCCAAAATATGACCTTGATTATATCAAAAAAAAAAAAAGAAAACCAAACTCACTGCCATCTAGTCATATCTAACTCATAGCAACCTCTCCTTGGGTTTTCAAGGCAGTGTAACTACAGAAGTAGATTGCCCAACCTTCCTTCCAAGGAGTGACTGGTGGGTTTGAACCACCAGCCTTCTGGTTAACAGTTAAGTGACTTAGGCACTACACCACCAGAGCATCCCTCCTGAATTTAGAGACCATCTAAAGAATAGATTTGATGCATTGAACACCAATGACCAAAAGCTAGACAAATTGTGGGGTGACATCAAGATCATCATCCAGGAAGAAAGTCAAAGGTCATTAAAAAGACTGGAAAGGAAGAAAAGACTAAAACGGATGTTAGAAGAGACTCTGAAACTTACCCTTGAATGGAGAGTAGATAAAGCGAATAGAAGAAATGACAAGCTAAAAGAGCTGAACAGAAGATTTCAAAGAGCAACTTGAAAAGACAAAGTCAATTATTATAACTATTATAATGAAATGTGCAAAGACCTGGAGGCTTGCTCAGCATTTTTCAAGCTGAAAGAACTAAAGAAAAAAATCAAACCTCGAGTTGCAATATTGAAAAATTCTATGGGCAAAATATTGAAAGGTGCAGGAAACATCAAAAGAAGATGGAAGAAATACACAGTCACTGTGTATCCAAAAAGAACAGGTCAATGTTCATCCATTTCAGGAGGCAGCATATGATCAAGAACCAATGGTATTGAAGGAAGAAGTCAAAACTGCACTGAAGGAATTGGTGAAGAACAAGGCTCCAGGAATTGATGGGATACGCTTTGAGATGTTTCAACATACAGATGCTGCACTGGAGGTACTTACTCATCTATGCCAAGAAATTTGGAAGACAGTGACCTGGCCAACTGACTGGAAGAGATTCATATTTGTACCCATTCCAAAGAGATGATCCCACAGAATGTGGAAATTATCAAACAATATCATTAATATCACACGAAAGTAAGATCCTGAAAATAATTCCAAAATGATTGCAGCAGTATATTGACAGAGAACTTCAAGAAATGCAAGCCAGATTCAGAACAGGATGCAGAATGAGAGATATCATTGCTGATGTTAGATGGATCTTGGCTGAAAGCAAAGAATACCAGAAAGAAGTTTAGTTGTATTTTAATAACTATGCAAAAGCATTCAATTATGTGTATCATAACAAATTATGGATAACATTGAGAAGAATGGGAATTTCAGAACACTTAATTGTACTCTTGAGAAACATAGACCAGGAGGCTGTCTCTTGTACTCATGAGGTATATAGACAAGGAGGCTGTCATTTGAACAGAACAAAGGGATAATGCATGGTTTAAAATCAGGAAGGGAGTACATCAGGGTTGTATCATAGGGTGGCTATGAGTCAGAGCTGACTCAACGGCACCTAACAACAACAACATGATCACCAAAGAAAACTGACTCAACAGAAGCAGAAATTATTGAATAACATCATTAATATCACACGTAAGTAAAATTTTGCTTTTTTTTAACTTGCATAAAAAAAATGGGTTTAGAGCAGTTGAACCTGTGGGCTCAGGACCATAGTCGCAGAGGACACCAAGCTCAATTGGCATAACATACTACACAAAACATTGTTCCACCTCCTACTGTGGCAAGTAACAACTGGGATCTTAAAAGCTTGCAAGCAGCCATCTAGATGCAACGATAGGTCTCTCCTCGTCCAGAGCCAAGAAGAACGAAGAAAACCAAAAATGCATGGAAACAGTTAGTCCTAGCAACTGGTACACCATCTGATCTGCAGCGTATACAACTATGAGACCAGAAGAACTAGATGGTGCCCGGCTACTACTGTCAACCACTTGGAAGAGGATCTATGTAGGAGATCCTGGATAGACAGGAAGAACAATGTGGAACAAAACAAAATCATTTGGAAAAAAAAAAGCGGGGGGAGGGGACCAGGTTTGCTGGCCTGATATAGCCTGGTGGAACCACTGAGACTATGACCCCTAGATGTCCTTCAGGTCTGAAATTGAACATGTGCCTGTGGCTTCCAGCCAAACAATAGACAGGCATATGAGATGAACATTTACCTGAGGTAGATACACTCCTTGGAGAGAGCAAGCATAGGAGAAAAAAGGGTTGCTTATGCACAGGGAGACAACTCAGGGGGCAGGAGTGCATGGAGGGATGGACACAGGGAAGAGGTAACTATCAGGAGGTAGTAGGAAGGG
>NW_006921983.1:688383-690071 GCF_000298275.1 Orycteropus afer afer | reverse complement strand
TGTTGCATTGTGGTAAATTGTGGTCAATGTCATGAGACAAAGTGTATGTGAACTGCTGTATGGAAAGTGTATTTGCTCTGTAAATTTTCATCCAAATCACAATAAAAAGGAAAAAAAATGGGCTTATACCCATGATTTCTGAAAATAAGAATCATAGGAGCTATAAGAAGTATAGAAAATTATATATGAAGATAATTTCCTTATATTTAAGTTTGAGGTGTATAATTTTATATACAATTTCTTTATCTAATTTTTTATACATAGAAATTGTGAGAATATCAAGAAAGGATGCAGATGTCTCCACCAGGAGCAGGGAGCTCAGATAATCACTGTTAAAGAACAGTACACCCTGAAGGGCAAGCTTATATAATCCTAAGGCAGTCAAGGTTGGGCAATCCTACTTCCGTAGTGATACTGCCTCGGAAACCCAAGGAGGGGGCGCTATGAGTCAGGGCTGACTCGACGGCACATAACAACAACAACAACAACAAAGGCAGTCACAGGGTCATTGCCAAGTAAGTCTACAGTGAATAGACTCTTTGGTTCTTTCTACAGCTAGACCCCTGGCCCTTTCTCTGCCTCCTTGCTCTTAGCCTGGCTTCTATAAAGTGAATCCAAATTCTGGTGGAGTCAGAAAACCTCTAACTAATTTCCTGGCACAAGCTTAAGAATTCCTCTTTTGGTCTAAGGCCCCTGTCTCCCAATGTGGGGATCCTGCACCACTCCTGAAGCACTCAGTCCATCCACACACTCAAACTCATTCACTGCCATCAAATTGATTCTGACTCATGGCAACCCCCATTAGGTTTCCAATGCTGTGAATCTTTACAGAAGCAGATTGCCTCATCTTTCTTCTGTGGATGAGCTGGTGGGTTCAAACCACCAACCTTTTGATTAGCTACCAAATGTCTTAACCATTACACCACCAGAGCTCCTATCCACACACTAAGTAAATGGCACATTCCTGAAAATAAAGTCCTCCTTAAAGAATGGGGTGAATGTCTCACTCTGTGCTTACAAATTTTACAGCCAGGTACCACCTGTCATCTCATGTGTCCCAGCTGTCACTCCAGCTGAACTGACAACCCCTCCACCACACACACACACACACACACACACACTCACCCCTCAGAGGATACGGCCAGGAGCACAATCATCTTTTCTGACCAGCAGAACCAAAGACTATTTGTTCTTCTGGGGAGACACAGGGTGTCCATTAGTCTGTGTCTTATTCCTCAGAAATGACCGTGTGTGTCCAAAGTCTCAAGATGTTCCAGGAGTAACTTTCTATGGTGTGAGGGACAATCCACCAGCTGTCACCATCAGCCCCAGCAGCAGTCAAGTTACTACAGGCATTGCCCAGAAATTCTGGCAGGGCCAGGCCAATAGTAACATGGAATTTACAGCACTGGTCAGTAGGCAGCAAGCCCCAGACTGCTTCCCACCAGGTGAGAAGATGGAGCTAGGATGGGGCACTAGGATGGGGAAGGGAACCAAGAGTCATCACAACATTAAAATGTCAGAAACCATTATGGGGGGAGAAAATGGAAAATGAGCAAAGATGTCAAGTATCTCAAGAATTTAAGCAAAGTGATGGAGGCAGGGCAAGATGGCGGACTAGGCAGAAGGATTGCACAGACCCTCTTCAACAAAGAAAAGGGAAACCAATTAACACAGACACAGAAGAT